>NC_134707.1:27689344-27989344 GCF_043290135.1 Rhipicephalus microplus
ATAGTTCGCAGGATCCTCGCGGTACACTGAATGATTTTCGTCCTTATGATAAACTCACTCGTATGATTTGAACGATTTATGGACGGCATCACACATCTTTTCAGATACCCACCTTTCTTAACAAACTCGACTGCTTTCTAGACAAGAAAATCTTCAAGCAATTGATCAAGAAGAATGTAATACAAAACAACCTTGAATTTACTTGAATGTTATATTCTTTTTCTTGCCTATGATTACATTTACGTTTTTACTGGTCCACATATTACCCCATGTGATTATTTCTTTGAATGTATCTATTTGTCTTTTCTCAAGAATATCTGTGTGGGGTTTTTCTTGCTTCAATTATGTAAGTGTTGAGCACTGCAACACTAACAGCTAATGTTGCTTTAGTACGTTGAAATTCATGAGTATATTTAGGCTTACGATTGACAATCCTTTATTCTTGCGGTATGTGGTATAATAATTGGCACGTGTACCTTTTTTCACCTTCCTTCTCATTCATATGAACTGTATCCAACTGAGTCCTTATGATGGCCTGTGGGCCTCACTTCATCTGGAGCAAAGGCCCCGTATCAGGCTCCTAGCATTTTGCCTTCGTTTGATTCCCAGTACATGTAGAGAGAGAAATAAATAAATAAACCAAATCAACCAAATTTTAGCTTGTCCCCATTTCACCAATAACAAAAAAGTTCCTAAGATTTTTTTTTCAATGACCCATGAAAACTAAGTAAGACCTCCAATACCAATAACACACAGCAGAGGTAACATGTTATAACTGAAGGATAATGATACCAGGAATTAAAGAAATAATACAGCTAAAGGAACAGCCATAAACGGCTTTAGAAATACTGATCTTACAGATCACTTGCAGCTGTGAGGAAGAGAACAATGGAATGCGTACACTTCTTCAACCATGACCTTTTTTTTTTTTTTTTTGCTTTGACCACCCATTGAGCAGTGTACAGGTTCACTTCGCTAAGCACTCTTACAGGGAAATTCGGCCAGAACGGAAGCTACAGTGGCCGGATGTAAGCTGGTACTTTTTTCTATAGTTCCAGAGAATGTATGTGACAGGGCGGCTAATTGTTCTTGATTCGGGACAAATTTTGGAGCCCGACTCCTGAGCTACACTTTGTGTTTTGAGTTGTCCACGAAGAAATAATTTAATCTCAGTCAACTTCACATATGGGCTAACTCTCTTTTCCTAATCAGTGAGTTTGGCTTCTGCGCTTTCCGCATACTTTTTTTACTAGTTGTGCTTCACTTAGCTCTGCGTAGCGTCTGCAACAAACTCTGGCAGCTCACCATCGCATTGCTGGAACAAATCGCAGAGGCTACATAGAAGTAAGCGCGAAGTTGAGATCTGCAACACCAGATGCCTCTTCGATACCACTTTCTCCTGAAGAAGTACTGCGCTCTTTCAATGAAGTCACACAATTTCATCCGTTATCCAGGTAGTTAGTTGGCTTTTGTCTTAAACTTATTCTCCGACATCATATACGTATATCATATACAACTCCTAACTTGAACATCAAAACCACCTTTTGGCACGCTTTTAATGTTTATTGCACTTCGTTAGCATTATAACCGACGCTCGAACTCCACAACCTTAGAATCAGTTTCCTCCAACTTAAAGTGCAATTTTAGTCCCCAATAATTTATTTTATTTTGAGCCATATCTATTACCCTGTGGTTCAAAATGAAAAAAAGATAATGTCGCCCCCCACTTCCACCCCCTCTCGTCTGCGTGGTTGTTAGTTAGATTCATTATTTGTTCAATTTGCATACACACAGAAGGACAACGGGAAATTCTAAAATAGACACACACGGGCACAAGCCAAGCTGCAATCACAAGACTCATGCTACGCATCCTGGCAAAGAGACAAGATAGAACGACAAAAGGGAAGAGGCGCGTAGAGGGAGATGCGCTGAATAAATCGGACGACCCAGAGAAGCAACATCTCCATCCAAGTGTATACCAGCAGGCAGGCTCGTCCCGCGAGCCTCCAACCAGAGTGGTAGATGCTGGGGCCGCCTAATTACATCGCCGAAAAGACCAGAAAACGAAACAAGAGCATCGGGATGGCGGGGTGTGTGTCGTGGGGAGAGATTAGCAAAAGGGGGTAGAAGGGTGCTGTACGGGTGCCGCACATTAACCTTTTTTTTTTCTGCCGCAATGAACGCAGTGGGCAGCCTACTCATGATTTCTTTCTTTCTTTCTCTCTTTCTCTTGTTTCTTCCATTGCTTCATTTTGTTTTCGCTCTTCCCCTCCTCCTAACTCCAACGTTGTGTCCTTGTCTGAGGGATGTTCACTGCTCTATATACACCCGCCCCCTACCAGCATTACTTTTTTTCTTCTTTTTTTCTTTATAAGAGTCTCTGTGGTAAAAAACATTTGTCCTTGTTTATGGGCGGGAGCTTAGCTTGCTTACAGATGCTGAACGAACAATTGCCGAGGCCAATGATTTGTCGTGCGCAGCGTCGGAGGATTAATTGAAGGACATGGCCGAAATCGCCTTTGCCACGGTCAGATGCAAAACTGTAGAAGAGAAACAATACGTCGCAGCATCACGCCAGGAAGAAGCGGGGCGAACAAGAATGCAGCGGCGGTCTTTCGGGCTCTCCTTAACGTGAGAAACAAAGAATGTGCGCTTACTCAACCACATTCATGCGCACTGTTACATTACCAAGAAACTTCTGAGATGGGTTCCATATGGCAATCACGTTGTTTCTGAACTTGCTGTACACTTCGCAGAATAATTAGTCTTGCGCAGGCGCAATCAAGCTTGTTTCCGAAACGAGCCGCTTCGACCACAGACTAGCAGTAGGAGCTGCTTTACATGCAACATTCCCCACCACTTGCTTTTCTCCGACTTTCTCTCTCTCTCTCTCTTTCTCTCTACACAACAGGAAGCTTACGATGAATGACGGCTATAATTTTCCGAAAAGCCTCAGTGTTGCTCATATGGCATGGGTGGAATGTGGAGGTGGTAAATGCACTCAGTGAGAGAAGAGCACTCTAGGAACAAGATGTCTCGTGGTGTCGTGTGACAACCACGCTTGCCGAGGAAAAGCCCTCTTGCATGCGTTGTGACTGATGTGCAAAAAGGTGCTCACTGCTTTGCACGTAATGATTGAGAGGCTTACAGTTGAGAATTCAGAGGCGTACGTAGTCAGTGGTGCAATCAGATCTTGATGTAATTGAAATGGCTGTGGAACACCTCACGTGGAGCGCTCACGGGAAGACAAGTAAAGCTTGATGATTGATAGATATGTGGGGTTTAACGTCCCAAATCCACCATATGATTTTGAGAGACGCTGTAGTGGAAGGCTCCGGAAATTTCGACACACTGGGTTTCTTAAACGTGCGCCAAAATCTGAGCAGATAGGCCTACACCATTTCCACTTCCATCGGAAATGCAGTCGCCGCCGCCAGGATTCGATCCCGTGACCTGCGGGTCAGCAGCCGAGTACCTGAGAAGTAAGGCTGTAAAGAGCGATGTTGGATGGACAACAATTGAGGCGAGGGGAGCTCGGAGCAAAGTGAGCTTCGAAGAGAAGATCTGGAATACAGAAGACAGTAGATGGGCAGAGAAGATTTTGCGGTATATGTTTAGGAAAAGAGTTGAATCACAGTGGAGAAAAAGAACTAGAAGACTCATCAGGAAGTACATCGCCGGCAGTGTAAGTGATATAGTAACAAACAGCGTGAAGCGAAAAATCAGAAAGTGAGTGGTTTGAAGGCGCACCCAATCCAATACACTCTAATATATTCAATGATCTTCATGAGTAAACGCATGTAAGCAGCTCTGTCGTTTCGCTTGTTGCTTTGCGAACGCGCAAGGTGTGGTCCACCTCTTCGCACAAGGAATAATTATGACGCAGTGGGCGCTTCGCAGGTCTGCCTACAGTGGGCATTATGGGAAAGGTTAAGCTCTCGTTCCTTCCAGTCAAATTAGGTGTCCACTGAGATGGAAAAGAAAGGCTTCTGATTGGAAAGACATGAACACGATTTGATTATGCCATCGAGCTTTCTTCCTCTGGCGAAGTTCAAACATCATGCAACATTTTTTTACCGGGTGGTGGTATGCAGTGTCATAAAAAAAAGAGGATAGTGAGCCAGCGATCAGTCACTACCGTACTTCTTTTTTCTTCTTTATTAATGCTGAAAATAACAGCTGTTTACGTCAATGTAACGCACAAATTTCTGAGCGGAGTCTGAGGAGTGGCAGTGATAAAAAAAATGGGAGTGTTCAGAGACCCTCTCCAAGCTACAACCTCGACAATGATGGTGGAGACTAAGAACACGCCCAGAGTTCATGGAATACTGAACTGAGGACGTCTCGCCTTAGCTCTCTTCGCAAATGAAAAAGTTTATGCTCTCTCTCTCTCTGTGACACCGAGACAACAGCCCGCCCCCTAGCTACTCACCTGTACGCTCCTATATTTATTCAATCGATCTAGTCCTACGCTTAGGGAGCACGTGAGTCTTCTTATTCTCACGTGCACTTTAAGAAAAAAGAGACTCAAAAGGAGGTCATGGCTGGACGATTCTCTTCGGGCACCCACTTGACTCCTTTTGAAGGGTAGACGCAAAAAAAAAAAAATAAAGATGGGCATGTCCGTCTAACTTTTGGCATTTTCCTCTCACCAACTTGCCTTCTTTCGGAATCCACACTGTTAGTCCACACAGGCAGCGTTTATCTTAGAATGTTTCAATTACTCTCTAAAGCAAGAGATCCAGCACAGTTAAGCACATTTCCAAAGCCTCCCCAATTAAGCGCTGCGAATTGCCTTCAGGTGCGAATTTCCCATATGACTGAGTCGCCAGCAAAGGCTGAGGGGATGCCGTGCTTGCCTCCGCTTAGGCTTCCGTCCGTCATTTATCACTCTTGCCTCGCAGCTATACTGCAATCAGGGTGAGTCGATTGATGAGGCAAACTTCCCCTCTGAACAGCCTTTTTTTTGTTATCAAAGATCATGAAAGCCCTGACGTTATTAGTAGTTGCCCCCCCCCCCCACCCGCCCTCATTAATGCTCAAAATTCTGCCGTGTCGTGCCTGCCCAATGCGGAAGCAGTTTCTCATTATATCGTTTGTCGCAAGAATGCTCGGCAACGTTGTTTGAAAGTGCGAATAAAGTCGTTCTTGAATTCTTTTTTTCGTGTGGAGAGAAACATTCTTATCGCTTCTTATCGAACAAATCTGCTTTGATTGCGTGTGAAGATGGCTTTAGCGTCACGAACATTCATGATGTTTGGTTTTTTGTGGCGCAAGAGCCATTTGATGGCCAAAAAGCGCCAGTTCATGGATATAGATGTGCACAATGATTGTGATAAGTGGCTGTGGTTTACTGTGGTTCGCGGAGGGAAGATTTTAATAGCTGTGAATTACTAAACATACGCCAGGTCTGCGCGGAAAGCGTGAAATTTTGTTGCTTTGTCTACGTGGGCTTGGAAAACTTCTTCCCTCTTATTCTCTCTATATCACCCTTTTTCTCGGTGTGATGCTTTACTATCTCTCTCCATGCATTTTTCTCTCCTCCTCACCGTCAGTAGTATTTTCCACCCCAGCAAAAAAAAAGAAGGAATCAAAAACACAAGTAAGCCATTCTTGGTGCCAATTGATTAGGGAAGTATCAAATGGCGTGTACCGTTTTGGTTTCCCCTTTGCGTGTTGGTTTCTTGAACTGAACGCTGTCGCATAAGCAAATTGTGTAATCAGTTTGCTTCGCAGCCACTCGGTCATCGATCCAGCTATATTCTCAAAATACAAGAAAGCGTGCAACGCATTCATGGAGTTCCCTGACACGTTTTCCAGTCACACGCCTACTACAAAAAAGGATATGTGACCTGCAATAAAAAATGCATCGATTCTTCATTGTGACATGGATTGGAGGTGGGGAAGGATATTGCATGAAACGCATAACCGACCATTACTGGGTCACGTTCAGAGCTAGACTGCATAGATACGCTTACCGGTCTACCCGCATGAAAGATCGCACCGTGCGTATAATTCTACTTTGTTCAATTTGCATTGAGTCAAAGAGAAAAATTTGAAGGTGATCATAATCCTAATACGCTCTATGTAATTATTGATGATCTGGCAGTTAAGGTAGTGTGAATAAATGTACCCCGAATTTCTGTGATTAGGCTACTATATCGTATGTATCGAATATAACTGCAAACAATAAAAACCCGCGATCTGATTTCCTGGGCCCCCGGGAGCTCCGAAGCGTACACTGAAAAGGTATGATCACGAAAAAAAAAACTTACCTGATATGTCAGCCGAACATATAGCAACATGTCATTTGTTGATAACCTTTCCCTTTTAGGTGCACTTTAAACTTGTGCATCAATTCATAATTGATGAATTCTGGGTCTGCCATGTTAAGCCTTCACTCTATTTTTATGTATTTAATTATAGTTTTAAGGCAAATTCATGTAATGGGACAATTTTTCTAACTATAGTTTTTACGTTTGTACATATAATTATCAGTATTCCAAGCTGATGCTGACAAATAATATATAGTAGAACGCATTTCAGTGATTGGCCGTGATACCGACTGTCCTGTATTATTAGTGTTAGCCGATTTTGAACGATTGCTGACTACCGAAATTATACGTGAAAGAAACGATTACTTTCGCGTAAGTAAAATGCTTGTGTGACCCAAATTAGCGTATGCATCCGTCATCTAGAATCCGCATCAAACATGTCTAATCACTGCATCAAGCGTGGTCTAAATCAAGCCACCAAATTCATTCATTCCTCATAGTCACAGGACGTCAGTATTTCATGTTCGAAACCTGAATACTGATTACCGCTTACTTCTTATCATTGCCGCATAACTACTCTTACCCTTTATCACTAGTTCTTTCATTCTTCTGTGAATCAAGCACCGCATATCACAAGAGCTGCAAGCCCTTTCTACCACGCCAGTCATCTATTTGAAGTTTCCCGCCCACCAACGTACGGAACTGCATTTTATGCTTTATCATTTTTAAAGCAAGCTCAGGCGAACTACCCAACCTATGACCTTTTGTGGCCTACCTTGCGAGACACTGAGCAATGCTTTCACACTAGATAACATACTTCAAAATTGAACATTGGCTCACTTTCACGGCTCACGCCAATAAAATAGAGTGTAAAAGCATCTTTCGAAATGTTCCATGAGGGCAGCTTTGATTGAGATTTGACAGCTTTGAGAGATGAGCAACGAGAAGTGAATGCTTTAATATCCCTCGCGGTGGGAAATTACTTATCGATTACTCTGTGAACAACGTTCCTTCGAGCCTATATTATCAACTTCATTGCATTCCACCTCTGATGTTTTTGAACTTCTGGAGAACTTGAATAAGGTAAGTGCAATATTTATTCTGAAGCGACCTACGATATAAAACATATATGATTCAGAGAGTTAAAACCAATCATAAACTGTACGAGTTTCTACAAAAATATCAGCTCACATCTTTAATCGGGATGCAGCATCAGCAATAACAGAAATCTCATCAGAAATAGGGCACGTTGTGGAACTTTTGAGTCAGAGATTATAACGTGCTGGTCCTAGAAATGAAATATTATAAACTATAACAAGCAGTCAGCCTTTAATTGGTACCTGCTATTTTACTTTGGAGAAACATTTGCACTATTGCAGAACTTAGGAATATTATTGGAAATTGCTTCCAGCCTGGTTGATTTGTGTGAATTTTCATTTACCATAGAACTGATCGCTTAGAATAATGCGGGAAGTAGACAATTTCTCGTCGCACCCGTTCACAGACGTTTCTCAACAATGGTGCAGTAGTGATGGTTTTTTTTTTCGTAATTTTTAATCGGCAAATCAAAACCAGATCGGTATTTTTGAGGACACATTCGACCGAACGCTTCTATATAGGAGTGCAAAGCTTTTGAAGCAGTAGGAAACAATCGCGAATTCGAGTCCCACACAAGGTTGAGAATCTAGTCTTCCAATCATCAGACAAATTCCAGTAAACTATGAAGTACGGAATAGTGAAAGTGTATGAAGTTTTCTCATAATGCGTACCTAAGCGCTATACGAAAGAACAGCAGGCCAATGATAGCTGGAGAAATCTAAGAAAAATAACCTGCGTCTTTCACGACGAACTAATGTTTTCCTATGTCAAATACTGCAGATATTTTGCACATTCAATCTCATGCCTACATAAAGTAAAGAATAGTTCAACGTTTTTACAAAGAATCTAAGTGCAGAACTGTGAATGCAATTTTATTAAACAAAGTTTTGGTGCATTAGTTTACACTACCTTTCATGTTACAGTTAGTGTTAGTTTTATGTTACAGTGAAGTATATGTACCAGAAGAATGGAGCCTCAAGAATTATTTAGGACAAAAGTGTTATTTTAATTTCCCAAAATCTATGCCAAGCCTGTATGAAAAACGCAGTTGAGTGCCCCTTATTTTTGTTCATTTTTTTCTTTCCTTGCTTTCTCTTTATCTCTCTCTCTTGTATCTCTTCTCAGTATCTTCTTTTTTCTATTTTTTTCTCTGTGTGTTTATGGCTTTCTCGGTATTTGAGTATCTTTCTTTGCATCTCTATTTTTTTTCTAGGCTTCCTGGTTTCTGTGTGTGTATCTACGAATCTTTTGTGTTTGTTTCTTTCTATGTCTTTTCGCGTCTCCTGTTTTGTTATATTTACCTCTCAACCGCTGGCTCTGCCACTTTCTTTCTTTGTTTATCTTCATTGCTATCTTGCTTTCTCTTTGTTTATTCCTGCCTTCTTTATCTCCTTCTGGTCTGTTCTTTATCTTTCTCGTATGTCTTGCTTTCGTCTTGATTGCCTTTCTCTTTTTCGTTCTCTTTTCTAGCTCTCTTTCTTTCCCAACATTTTCTCTTTCTCAATCACTCTCTTTTTATGTATCTCACACGCTCCACTTCACCGAGAGGTTTCCGTTTAACCCTTGCATCTACTCTACTCGATGCGGGAGCTTGCCCCATTCCTGTGGCGTATACCCACCTGTGGAGGTCTGCACAATGTAGCACAGGTTACCACCAGCTTAAACACAATCGCTGTCAAGCGCTTCCCATGAATTAGGGAGCATACATGTGTGCACCGGCTCCGTTGGAGGCGCGCGCACGTGAAGGCTCCCAACCATGGAAATCCCCAAGTCGCCATCTAACGGGTTACCCGAAAGAAATGATATTGCCTGCAGCACATTATTGCTTCAACAAAGGGTACTTCCAGAGGATGTATAGTGGCCTCTACTATACAGCCTTAATGGCTGTACAGTAGAGGGAATCGATGGATACGGAAGCTCAGAACTTGAATTCATGCGATACTGCCTGGATGTGTGCGTCGACACTGGCAGGCTCGCAAAGATAGGAGTGACTAGAAAACTTGCATGAACCCAACCAACAGAAGAAGACGGAAGTCACAAAAAAAATTCCCAAGAACTATCTTGCTTAATTCTTGACAAGGAGTATAATGCATGAAAGAGAAAATGGCAGCGGGCGTAATGTCTTCATTTAGGTGTAAAGCACATTCGCAGCCCGGGTTACCATTTCCTCTCGTCTGTCATCTCCGTTCACCGCATGTCATCACTTGGCATCACGTAGACATACCACGTATAGCATAGCTTTGTATGGCACAATAATATAACACAGCAAGGTGGCGTGAAAGAAAAGGAATGGTAAAACGAAGTGATCTGAGAACTAAAAGATGTGAAAGGAGGGAGAGAACAAGCTAGTTTACGATAATTAATATTGCGTAATAAAACTGCAAAAGCATGTCGTCCCTAAACAGTACGATACTATAGTAGCCTCGGAGTCTCGGTTGTCTTACTCCTTTTGTTCTTCGTGAAAACAAATTTAGCTCCTCTCCCGTATGTACGGATGTCCACGGTGGCGGTGTAGCGGTTGTGGTGCTCAGCTGCTGACTTCAAGGTCGCGGATTGTTTACTGTGGCTTGTTTAGGCCTGTTTACTGTGCGATCTCGGTGCACATGGAAAACACCGGATGGTCATCATATCCTGAGCACTCCACAACAGAGAGAGAGAGAGAGAGAGATAAAGATGCAAGGAAAGGCAGGGAGGTTAACCAGACGCACATACGGTTTGCTACCCTGCACTGGAGAAGGGATAAAGGGAAGAAAAGAGGTTGCAGAGAGATGAGAAGGTACACACAATCACGAGCACACTCGGGGAGCACTCACAGTCTACAGGCGGTCGCTCAGGTTTGTTGACTTTAGGTAAAGTAGCAGTGCTTTAGTTGCTTTCTGCGCAACTGAGGCAGATGCCCAAGGTCCTAGTATCTTCTGCACACAAAATGGTCCAGGGTCAAGTCGATTCAAAACCATCCGGAGCTGGCATCGCTGTGTGTCGTAGCAAGCGCAGCTGCACAGGACGTGTTCGATGGTCTCTTCAGCTCCGCAGTAGTCGCTCCACTTCACAACAGGGTCTCTCATATTCATATAGTGCTTTTTCGAAACGTAAGACCCCAGATATTATATATAACTCCACAACAGGGTCTCTCATATTCATATAGTGGTTTTTCGAAATGTAAGAACCCGGATATTATATCGTATTTATGGCAAGGCTTGCCTAAATAGTGGTAATGTTAAACATGTAAAATATTTATTTCACGACCAGTTGCCGTGCGAAAAATTGCGTTTGGAATTTGAGCGTTGCGTGAACTTCATAGGTAGGCTTACAAGGTTCCAAGTTAGCTACATTTCACCTCACGTTTTCGAAGTTGCATATATAGTTCACGGACGCACGCAATTGTTCACGGCAACTCATACGCACGCATGATTCTAGTACAATGAAGAAAACTTGCCTCAGCAAGTTTGTTGCAAACTGTTAACTGAAATGAAACAGATCGATAACAAATGCACTTCCTTTGCGCAAGAAAAAAAAAAGGGGGGGGGGGGGGGAGTGAGTGCAGCGCCTTCAACGTGACAAGTACTCAAAAAATGGGTTGAGGTAGGGGCTGTGTATAGCTAATAAAAGGAACACGAGAACGAAATCAGGCACCATGAGGTCAGAGTTAAAAAAAACATTCCAAATACAAAACGGAAATAAAATATAGAGAAGGCACCACGCCGTACGATGCCCGACGTGACGCGAAAGCAATAAGCATTACTAATGCATGCTGCGAAGGCTACTCTATTTCTATCGCGTTGTCTTGACACCAGAGCCGGCACTCAGCATCCATCGTTGTTCATCTATATTTCACTGTGGCACAGTAAAAATACAATACCAATTACTGGGGCACTCAGGGTGACGTGCATCTAGTATATTACTTGTTTAGTTGTTCGAAAGCTTTTGGTTTACTAGAAACAATAACGTGTAAAGGAACTTGTATGACAGAAATGTATTATATTATTCCTGAAGTGTGCTACGTTTGAAGTCTGTGAAGAAACGCCTTACTTTAAATTATATACGAGGGTAGCCTTCGATGCTTTTGTTGCTTCTGCACAATACTGGAAATAAGTAAATGATAGCTGCCCAACCTTCACGAAGCTGGTGTGACAGTATGTATTGGGCCTATTGTCTGTGCTGTGCTTTGTTATGTTGTGCTGTGATGTGCTTTGTTGTGTTGTGCTGTGATGCGATGTCATGTGCTGTGGCGTTGTGTGGTGTGCTTTGATGTGGTGTGATGTGCTTTATAGTGGTGTGATTAGAATTGGTGCGCTGTGATTTAATGTACTTGTACACGGGCTCAAAAAGTGCGTTCTGCGGGGCCTGCCTTCAAACAGGAGTACCTGAGTGTTCGTACACAAAGCTCTAGATGAGAGTTAGAGCTCATCTTTGCAAGAAATATTTAGTTAATTCCTAATGTTCAAGCATAAACATGGTTTCAGTAACGAATTAGGGACGAATAGCAATATTTAATAAAATTCACGGAGATAGTGTGGTTCACTGCCTTCTCGCTGGCGACGGGTGATGACTAAGATATGTAGAATAATCACAAATACACACACACCCGGCAGCCGCAGTTATAAGTGCACACGTCTATATACACACAAAAGAGTGACTTATAAAGTTTCGTAAAGTCGAGTGGTTGTCACAAACACAAACGCCACTGTTGCGTCACGAATCGCACAACCACTAATTTGTCACAGGTCCAGAAGGTGCCGCAGCTTCATAACGTCGCTCGTGTACAACCAGAAAAAGGCCCCAAATCTGCAAGCCAGAAACATCCTTCCACATGTATTGTTTATATTGTTTATTTAGAGCCAATGAGACAGTGGGAGAAACAACAATAACAGAGATCCGACTGAATGCTATTTCGCCTGGTGGACCATGGCCAGCTGGTCGGCGAATACGACCCAACGCCAACCACACCATCTAGTGGGAAGGCGGGGGAGTCTGGACAGTGGCGTTCTGCAGCTGGTAGAACTGCAGGACATGAATTGCACGATATCTGTCGAGGACAAGCGCATATACCATTACGCTGCGTACGCAGTCACCGAGCTATGTTATATTAGGCACCTATAGATACACATCGGGTGACACGAGTTGTTACAGAATGCTGACACAGCTGTCAACATCATCACGTCTATTCGGACACCTAAAAAAACTAGCACCACTTGTAGATATCAACATAAATATAGCTTGTGAGGATCCATAGACGAGCGTCAAAGTTCACAAAATATTGCTAATATATTATCCGGGCTTTAACGTTCCAGTACTATGACGTGAATATGAGAGACGCTAGTGGTGGCTTCCTCTAATTTCGACCACATGGTGTTCCTTAGGGTGCACTGACATCGCACAGCGCACAAGCCTCCGGCAATTTTCATCTAGTGAAACGCGACCACAGCAGCCGGAATCTAACCTATGACCTTCGAGAAACTTCATGAAGTGTTGAGCCAAAATGTGTTTACCACACGACTACTAAAGAAGTGCTTTGCCAGCAGGAACGCAAATGTGATCCTGGGCAATAACCACTCTTTCGGGCACGGACAGTCAGTGTAAGAGGTTTAGAATTAGAGAGAACTTGATCTCAGAAAACCTGAAATTATAGGCGCGAAAATTCTGGACAAAGCTTCGGGAGACCTCGCGAGGAAAACAAGGCCCAAGTGGCGCTGTTGAACCAGGCGCAGAAGGCTGCTCAGCCCATTAGAGCCCTGAATTTGAGGCCCCACCCCCCTGCTTCTCAGACCCTTCTCTTTTCTTTATAAATGTCTGTTTTTTATTTTATTTCATTCGAATTTCCAAGGTACTAGTGACGGAATTCGGCTGAACTACACGTTCTTATCGGGCTTACAAGAAGGCGGTACTGAGCTGCCTGTCAAAGCCGTGGGATTATTCAGCTTTCTCTTGAGTCTAGTACGTGGTCTGTTAACTTTTGGTTCTGACAACACGTATGAGGCTTTGCGTTATCTTTCGACATATATTCGTATCTGCCCCTGTACCACTTCACACTATCCCGAAACGACCCATATGGATCTTCATTGTAGAGCTCCAACCCTGGCAGCCGCATTAGGGAAGTATTGGGGGGTGAAACCAGAAAGCAGCAAAAAAAAAACGGTCCTATAGTGTAATGTCGTACACCATTGTTTGCAGGAATCCGTTCGCCTCCTTCGTATATTGATGACGTTTTGCGGCGCGCAGCTCGCTTTCAAGCCAAAATTAGAACTGCGAGAATGAATAGTGCCGGGGTCCGCGTCGGAGCAGGCAAGTCCTGGTGGGAGTGCTCGAAACTAATGGCGCGCCATCAATTCTAAATGCACGAGGGAGCTGGCAATGCCGCTGCTTTCGATTTTTCATGGCACGCATAGTTTTTCATGATGAATATCAACACCAACATTTATTGGCGTGTCATTGATGGGTATTTATTTCTTACCAATCAACAACTTCAGAGAGAAATAAGCATTTGTGGTAACCATAATACAGTTCTTGCTATCCGGAATCAGGGGTATTTTAAATGTTTTGCTTTGTACTTTGCGAAGTCGCTGTGCTTTCTTCAAGTGATGTGGGGTTTAACACGAAAAATTCAAGGACTCCTTCCCTATCGGGAAAATGGGGATGAACGAGGCATGACGTGTGCGTGCACACGATGTGCTACTTTTTTTCGTTCATACAGCCTTTCATTTTATCTCTTTCTTTCGCACTACGTGATGTTCGATTCGAACTGTCTTTTTTCGTAGCAGAAGAGATATCAAAGCGTGAAAGTTGCATGCTTATCTCATTAGACTCGTGAGTGTCCCATCTATTACTTCAATTTATAATTTAGATAATTATAACTGGTTAACTGGTCGCACAATAGTTATGGCACTCACCTAGTGATCCGAAGGTGCCAGGTTTGATCCCGACCACGGTGGTCACATTGCGACGAAGCCGTCTGTAGTTCGATATAGCCGCACGTTTAACAACTGCAGGTGTCAGAAATCTCCGGAGCCTTCCATAACGGCGTCTACCATAATGATATTGTGGTGTTGGGACACTAAATATTAACAAATACGATTACAATAAGTTACTGGAAAAGTCTGTGTTGTGTCGGGTTTTGTGGCGCAATAGCAACTCTGGCTATATTCCGCCAAATTATTTTTGTGTGGAAGAGAAATATTAAAAACAGGTCGTGATACTTTTGGTCATAAGCGCAAGAGTAGCTTCAGTACATTTTTATCCTTTAGGAATCTGGTGAGATTTTTCACTTCTATTGTAGGGTTTTCGCCAATAAAAAAAAGTTGGATGAAATTGTGTTTGTTGATGGTATAGGGGTTGCAAAAAAAAAAGTTTCCGTTCCCCCTCTAGTTTTGTACAAGAGTGTTCCTCTTTCTCTGATTCCCGCGTCATGTAAAATGAGGACGTGCTGGCTGTAGCGTAGTAGTAGCAGTAGCGTTAGTCAAAATGTTGTCTTCGGACGGCCCTTAATGATGGCTCAGATCCCGCAAAGAAGCGGCAGTTGTTTTAGATGTATTGCTATTATTTCTTGTCTTTTCGGAAGGATATCCTGAAAAACACATGCACGCCTAACGCAAGGAGAGCAGCGCTGCACGTCGATGCCGTGTACCATGGCAGTAATGGATCGGGCCACTCCATCACTCCTTACTTCAATCTAAGCTTAAGTGCATGCGGCTATCAAGCAGGAAAATAATTTGACATTTTTTATACCTTTTTAGTGTCTAGATAGCTTTCTAGGTATTTAAAGTTAAGTCACTGAAATCTCCGGAAATTCCTTTATATTTCAGACCTTTACAAGCTTGATGCGAATCCCTCGTCCGTGGAGACACTGGGTGACCTTAATCTGCTTGAGTGAAAAGTAACTTTTTTGAGTAAGAATACATGATTGAGGGCTTTGGTGAGAGTATTATTGCAGACCGTTCGATGAAAAACCAATTTCGGAAGCTACACGGCATGTAGAACACATTATACTCGTTTCGAAGCTCATCTGGCATGCGTCGAACAAAATTGGGAAAACGGAAGAAGAAAGAAGGAATGAAAAAACTGGAGTGATAGGTTTGTTTGTTGTTGCTTTTTTTTCAAGTGAGAACAACAAAACCAACTGAACGAAGCCAGAGCAGATTCTCGGGGTTTTTTACGTGTTTAAATAAAGTACGTTTATTTTGAAGCAACTCAAAAGACAATGAACAGTGGATGAAGGAACCACTTACCATCGTCGGGGACAGAATCGGGAGCACTTATCCAATACAGCGGTAGAGTGTTTACGGTCTTCGGTTGCTGAACCGAAGATGGAGGGTTTTATCAAGGCCGCGTTGATCAGCTTTCAATTGAGTCGAAATGCTAGAAGCCCGCGCATGCCCCGCCGCGGTGGTCTAGTGGCTAAGGTACTCGACTGCTGACCCGCAGGGCGCGGGTTCAAATCCCGGCTGCGGCGGCTGCATTTCCGATGGAGGCGGAAATGTTGTAGGCCCGTGTGCTCAGATTTGGGTGCACGTTAAAGAACCCCAGGTGGTCGAGATTTCCGGAGCCCTCCACTACGGCGTCTCTCATAATCATATAGTGGTTTTGGGACGTTAAACCCCACATATCAATCAAGAAGCCCGCGCAGCGTGCGTTGTCAGAACATTCTAAAGAACACCAGGTGGTCAAAACTTCCGGAGCAATTCATTTCAGCATGCCTCGTAATCACGTAACACCTCGCATTTTAGAAGCTCCAGCCTTCGCACAAGTATCACTCTGTGTAGTCTTTTCGGCTACTTCAAATGTCGGTTTGATTGGTTATCAGTATAGGTGTTATTTAGCAACAGAAAAGAACCGGGTGAAGAGCTGTGAACATAAAAAAGTGAAAAGTGCAAAATATATATTTTTCTTTATTTATTTATTTATTTATTTATTTTATTTATTTACACATCCTGCAGCTAATAATGGGCTATGGCACGAGTAGCGATAGCATCACATGTCAAGTGCAGACCAAAAAAATTGCTTATTGGCAATGCGCGAAAAACCCTAGGCAAAGCATTGCAACGTTCAACTGTTGCAGTAAAGCAGCTATAGTTGTGGAAATCAGTTTAGATTTAGGTGGCGGGAGATTAAGATTATGCGACCTACGAAGACAGGAAGGTTGAGCAAACTAAATGTACTAATTTAAGTGGACACAGCGTGAGGACTCAATCAAGGCATGCATGAACATTGAGCTTTCGTTGTGGCGAAAGAATTCCCAAATTGGTCAGAGTGAGATGAGAGATTTCGGAAGGGGGTGAAAAGTGCCCATTAAAAAGATGGTATAAAACGAATTGTTTTTTAACAGACTTAATCCACATTATATCGTTTATGAAATGAGTTCTAAAGAATAGATGCGTATTCTAGGACTGGACAGATTAGTGTTTTGTACGTCAGCATTTTGACTTTTTGAGGAGCTACTCGAAGGTCGCGCTGGAGATAGCACATTTTTTTAATTATTTATTACGTAATATTTGAATATGTTTGCTCCAGGATAGGTTGTCAGAAAATAGAAGCCTTATACACTTGTATTCGGGTACTTTCAGTACAATCAGATAAAATAAACCATATTGAACGTGGTAAGCGGCTATTGAGTGGCCTGTGGATCTTCTTTTTAACGTTTCTCGGTTGTTTTTGTATTTCATCCCAGCAACATGTGTGGCCCTCCAATCTTGATGATTTCATTGATATAAGGTTTAACGTCCCAAAACCACCATATGATTATGAGAGACGCCGTAGTGGAGTGCTCCGGAAATTCTGACCACCTGGGGTTTTTTAACGTGCACCCAAATCTGAGCCCACGGGCCTACAACACTTCCGCCTTCATCGGAAATGTAGCCGCCGCAGCCGGGATTCGAACCCGTGACATGCGGGTCAGCAGCCAAGTACCTTAGCCACTAGATCACCATGGCGGGGCGGCCCTCAATTTTTAGCAAATTCGGACACCAGAAAGCTGATTTGGCAGTGGAGGGAGGGAATGATTATGATCACAACGACGATGGCTTGATTGATTATTATGTGGGGTTTTACGTCCCAAAACCACTATGTGAATATGAGAGACGCCGTAGTGGAGGCCTCCAGAAATTTCGACTACCTGGGGTTCAACGTGCACCCAAAGCTGAGCACACCGGCATAAAGCATTTTCGCCTCCATCAAAAATGCAGCCGCTGCAGCCGGGATTCGACCCCACGACCTGCGTATCAGCAGCCGAGTACCTTAGCCACTATACCACGACGGCGGGGTAACAACGATGGCGCTAGCGATGGTTGTGACAAGGTCTACTTATTGCTGAGTGTGCACCGCACTCAACAAGCCCAATCACCATAAAGTTTAGGGTTGAACAAAATGTACTCTGTCCCCCCCCCCCCCCCCTGGATGATGTGGTCTAAGTATGCTTTCACAAAACCGAAGAGCTTACAAGAGGAAGGAGGCTTAAATATAGGAACTATCACCGCTGCATGGTTTGAAAAAGGCATCGAGGTGGCCCAAACTGAGCTCCTACTGTTGTTCCCGTCTAAGCGTGGCAGATGGAGCTTCTGTTTTCGTGCCTTCTTTAATAAATGGGAAGTACACTTCAGCGCAGTGACGCCATAACTTTCCCTATAATGAAAGAAGGTGTCCCCTTACGGGTCGCTTATATTTTGAGGCCTCACCAACGAATGGCTCCGTTCATCGCACCGGCTCTCTGCTTCCGTCGACTCCCTGACATTCTTTCGGCGAGTCCCCGAGTCACAAAGCCAGCTTGCACACCGTTAATCTCCTCGAGACAACAACGGCCTCCGAGCTTCGCTACAGGATATATGAAGCTGCGGGAGCGTGTGATCACTAGGACACCGCACTGCGAACTGCGCTGACCATAAAAAATGAGGAGACATTGTTGTATGTTGTGAAGCGCTTCTTTATCTCCTCCAACGTGAAAAGTTACCAATTGCGCCAACACGAGCCATGCAAACCATCACGTGATGACGTAATTATTCGACGTCATAACGACATCACACAAAGCGACTTCCCATGATCAAGTCATCACACAAATAAATAACTTGAACAGCGCGAAAAACTAGAAAACTGACAAAGAAGGACACATGCACAGCGCTGACTTCCAACAAAAAATTATTCTAAAAACCAACGCAGGGCACGGTTTTGAAACCACTGTGGTACGGTATTTTTTTTTCATGTAAACCAGCTTCCCCATGTTGGGTTGTTGCCACAATTATTTGTTGCTTTGTGCTACAAAATTAACGACCACTTTCCCCCCCCCCCCCCATCAGTGTGACATTCATTGTCGTAATTAGTGTCTTGTTTGTAGGGATTCTTACTTGTGGTCCTACAACTGTTATCGGTGTGGTCGAATGGCTTCATTAGTGCTGTGCGATGTTCATGCATGAATTCCTCTGTCTCGATGTATTCAGTAGACCTACCACTCATTCTTTTCCGCTCCAATTTCCAGATTTCTTAACTTCTCAGCGCATTCTCGAAAAGCTCTGATTTGTACCACAAAAATTGTCACTAAAAACAAAATAATGCAACATGTTTTTCTCTACTACTGTATGATGGCTTTCGTTTCTTTATTTACGAGATTTTCAGAAAAATCGAAGATGGAGTTTTTTTATTATTCGAATTTCAGTGGAGTATACTTTTGCCAATATGAGAATTTTTAGGCAATATATAAAAATTTAAATTTGCCCTACGGCAGCAGCTATTTATCTACCTAATGAACACACTATATCCTTAAAACGTGTCAAGTTTGAAAACGCTGCTTGCATTACTTTCGAAGAAAAAAAATGGGGAATACGCAACTTATTTTACACTGTCGCAAAATTAGACATTTTTAAAAGCTATTTTCTTAAGGTCTGCAAACTTGAAACCATATGAATTCATTCTTCATTAGACATGCATTTCAGGTAAAAAATGTCTTCCTTGAAACAAAAATATTTGTCTTTTTATAGCATGTGCAATTTTCGAAAATGACAGGTGACGAAATTGGTGCCTCCGTGTTGGTGAAGTTTGATATTTTTTTTCTCGTAAGTTATGCCGTTAATAATAAAAGAAGTTGACTTTCGGGCTACCTGGTGAGAGGTGCACGAAATATAAAATACTCAATTAAATCTAAAATATCAGCTTTTGGACCCGTGTCGATCTCTCGTGGAATCGCCCCAGTTTAACGGCGCATGCAAACACTCTGATCCCAGCTACACATTGTTCGCCGATGAAGTTGTGCCCGATGCATAAATGTAGATAATACTTTATCACCTCGCCTTCCGGTCACGTGAAGCGTGGAAACTTGGGTGAATTGGTAGTACATACTTGAATGTAGGAACAGCGCAACCTAGAAGTAGTTACTGCGTAACTACGGAAGCGAAAAAACAAGCACAGAAAAGAGTGCTGTATTCTGTCCTTGTTTTTTCGCTTCCGTATAGTTGCATACATCACCTTCATCGCGCATGTTTGCCAAGGAGAAGCTGTAGCAAAAAAGTAGGAATCGTTTCAGGATTACCGTATTTCGTTCTTGTACCTGAAAATTGGTGTTGTTCATAATAATACCACAGATATTATTATTATAATTATTATTATTATTATTATTATTATTATTATTATTATTAGGAGTACTAAGCCTACTGTGGAATACAAACATCCACCACGTTCGGCTGATTAACCCGGTCCTGTGCTTGCTACGACCATGTTAGATGTTATACCCACAAGTTCATTAATCTCATCTGCACACATAACTTCCTACCTAAACATCACGCGCTTCCCTACAGAATAATGATAATGTCACCAAAAAACAAAGAACGTAATAAAACACCAATCTTCAAATCTCGTTTTGTTTTCGTCTTTGTTTTTATGTAATTTCTTGAACCAAATGTCCGTCAAATCTATTCGTATTGTCAATTCCATGCATATTGATATCAATGTTTTTATATTTATTGGCTTTTCTGAACAAGGTGCGAAAGCGTCTGCCAATCCTTAATGACTTTTTGCTTTCTTCACACAGCATTGCTGTTGTGACTACTGAAATGTCTCCCTTATTGTTGAAATAAAATTTGAATTTGAATTTTAGGTTTTATTTCGAGACGATTTCCTGCAGCTTTCACCTGTATTGTTTCTTCACGTGTTTGATCTCTGACATTCGTACTCTTAAAGTTCGTATCGTTAACTTGTCAATGCCTATTATACATATTTCTATTTTAAATGTTTCAAAAACTTGCGAATCACTTCACTGCCAGCTTTCAGTGGAGGCAGTGTGAAATGCTTGCAGAAGATTTTCTTTTATAGGAGCACATAAATTTTAAAATTGAAATAAACATTGACCCGATTTTGAAATAGCCTAATACGTGCATACTTCACGTATTTTTTATAGCAAAGAAGTGATCAAGCTGACATACCTCTATATTTGGCACCATCAAAATGGAAGCTGAAACACTATTTTTTCTTATCACTTGCATTACTAGCGGCACCTTCAATTTCTGTCAAACTATTTCATGTAAACCTCGCTTAGTTTGTTTACGTTAGTTATGATGTATGTTGAGGAACATCAAAAACTAATATACCTTTGTTGCTCAAAGGGTTACGTGGTATTAGCCTTAATATCAACGCATTACTTGTTTTTGTTAAGACTGGGTGATCAAAAAAGGTATCAAGGAAACGATGCATATGAAATATATTGATTGGGGCATTATTATACATAACACTTTTTGGAAACCATGCACATCTCCGGCATAAACACACAATCATGTCTCTACAGTATCGTTTATCTCAAGGAAACCATTTCGCAGCGAATTAAGTTTCTTGAAAAGTCGGGACGTTCGCAGAGCGAAGTTACTTTAGAAATAATTAGGCGGCTCCAACCCTCGTAACGCGTAGAGACGCAAACTTAGCTGTTCGCAGTTTACTTACGATGTATGACGTATAGTAAACGCTTCTTATGGCGCATCTTAAGAAGTGAGCTTGCGGTAATTGACACAGGGAAGTGAGCGTGCCGGAGAAACGGGAACTACGTGAGGCGGAAACTATGGCAGTAAAAGGTGTTTTTTTTTTTACATCATATCTTGCATATAAACACTAAGCTCTTCCTTAGCCTTGAGGAGACTTCACTGCTTCTTCAGTGGAAGTGAACGAGGAAGTAACAGGAAGGAAAGATTTAACCAGTTTAGGAAGATTGGTATGCCACCCAAAACAGGGGAAAGGAGGAGTGAACGAAAAAACATAATATTGCTTGTTAATTGACATCTGGTGTTTATTGCTATGTCAGGGATAGAAAAGCAAGTATCTTTCTCATGGCTATCGTGCTTCCGAGGTAAAAAAATTAAAACTCTATTGAAAAACCAACAACAATAACAGTGGTCAGTGTAAATGTTCGCACTTTAGTGCAGCGTCATTTGCTTTTGTAAGTGTAGATGGCCGTGATGGTTTCGGTCATATGCGATGATGGTCATGGTACTGAACTTAACGGTGGCTCTTTTTTTTATAGATAAATCCCACTTATCTATCTAACTTCCCAAAACCACCATACGCTTATGAAAGACGCCGTAGTGGAGAACTCCGGAAATTTCGACCACCTGGGGTTCTTTAACCTACACTCAAATTGGAGTACACGAGCCTACAGCATTTTCGCCTCCATCTAAAATTCAGCCGACGCAGGCGGGATTCAATCCCGCGACCTGCGGGTCAGCAGCCCAGTACTTTAGCCTTTAGACCACCATGGTGGGGCAGTGGCTTTTTTTTTTCTATAACGCCCTCTTGGTATAGCAGTGCGGGTGTTGTGGCACCCGTGAGGATGCTACTAGAGGTAGTCAGGATTGTGGCGATTTTTATTTCAAGAGTTGCAGTGGCGTTCGTGCAGGTACAGTGGTTATCACGGTTGCGGACGGTGGTAGTTTGCTGGACGCGGTTGTCTGGATGATTGCCTGTGTGGACATCCTTAAGTGACCGGTTGCAGCGTTTTCAGTCGTCAGAAGGTTTGGCAAGAGGGGTTTAAATTTCCGCGCTCATGTTTGGTCGCTGTTTCGGTATTAATTGTTCTACATACGGTAGTGCCGCCCATTTTGTTTGTGGAAATACAGTAATTCTGGTGGTACGTGGAACCAAAGCAGAGAATGGCCAAGATTCTGGCAGTGGCTTCGCTTACAGATGGTAGCTGTGGTCGGTCGCGTCAGCAGTGCTGCTGCGGTGTTGGTCGTCATGTGCAGTCTGTGCGTGTGCTGAATGTTGGCGCAGCTGTTGTTATTGTGCTTGTCTCCCTGGTATGTAGGTCTGTGATTGTGAATAGTGTGCGAGTGGCAGTTGCACCATGTTCATTGTTTACGCATAACACTTTGCGAGATTATTACAAGGCACGCCGCATTACTTCAATCATAGTAGCTAATGAAACTATCAGCTTGATGGTCACGCACTGTGTAAGAGTTGCCCCTTTCTCCGGACGACAGCTTGCTTTAAAATTAGGACTCCTAAAGCTCTGCATGCATTGGGAAGCACAGCACGGAAGCCAGAGCAGTTGACAACCGTAATTATTTGTTCCAGTTAAAACCATTTGTCGTCAAGCTATAACACCTGAGCGGGTTTATCTGCAGTTTCCACGCGAAAACATTAGGAGATTCTGGCGCCAGTGCCATCGCTCGCTACAAGTACGGCTACTTACCAACCTTGAATGTGATGTAGGGTACGTCGATACTGCCTAGGCTTCGTACTTTTAAAGCTAAGCTGTCCTTATAACACTTAACATGAGCGTTTTTTTTTCAAGCAAGTATTTCAGTATAGAAACACCACAAATTGAATTCTTCTACACGCTCGAAGCCATTGTTCTGCGTTTCGGAAGGCGATAGTTGTTTCAAAGTGAGGTAGTGCAGATTGTTCCGAAATGCGGATGAGCTGGGTTCAGCCACCGAAACTTCCCCACTGCCTTGCCCCCAATAAAGTAGCACCAAGACCGGGAATAAATTTTTAGCTTAGCGCCCCGAAGCAGAACGATGCAGCGAACAAAGTATCATGGCTACATGAACGTTAAGCAACAACTCAGCTATTCTTTACTGCACGTTTTCTGAACAAAAAAAATCTGTCATGAAGGCAGCCTCGTGCTTTCTTACCTTAGAGGGGATGTGCCGGTAGACTTCCCCGGTAGAAAGTCGGCTGGATATCCTTGTGAACTTCTCCACCCTCATGTGTGTTTCACGGTTCACTAACTCACCACAAAGCACGCACATGCACTCACGCACTCACAGATGTCTTCCGCGCAGGTAAATCATACACTGGTTCACCCGAATAAGTCGTCCTTAAAGTGTCACTACGTCCCGTTGACAGTCCTGGAAGTAGAAAGTTCCCGATATTCCTGGAACAGTGAGATAGCAGGAGTTTGCCTCAGATCACTGCCAAGTCCGTGACGAAGAAGAAACATTGCACGACTAATTCTAATATTCTTTCTTTAAATGGCACGGTTCGTTTCTCAGTTGCAGATATAGCTGTGGCCACAGGCTACGGAACAGGTGGAGGTCTTGGTGATCGCGGCACGTGAAATGAAAAGGGCAATAAAAAAATTTACCCTGGTCATGAACGTCCTCGAACTTATTCGATCTAGTTCTTCTCGCACCTTCAGGCTTTACGTGCCTTAAGGAATCCTTGCAAGAAATTTTTTATTAGTTCGCGTATTTTTAGAAAACTGTTCTGCTAAGCTGAAATGCCTATGAAACATTCAGACAGAATGAATTTACCAAAAAGCTATTTTTTAAAAGGAAACATATTTTGGCGTCAACTAGAATATCGCCAATGAGGTGATCCAAAATCTTGGTGGGAGCCGACAGATGGAAACAATGAAGTGGAATAATCTTAAGATGAACAGGTGAAGTGCCTCAGACTGGCTGGCTGACGTTTGGATAGGAGGACATATCTTCTTCAGAGGACCTATCTTTGAAAAAGATAGGTCCTCCTATCGAAACGTCCGCCAGTCAGTCTGAGGCACTTCACTTGTTCATCTTTTGATTATCCCACTGCCAATGAGGTGATGTTAGCCTCAACAATTCTCATAATGGGCAACTAACTAGAAATACAATTATACAGCTAAAAATGAATTAACAATGATTGAAGCAAGCACTATCTTAATGTAGGGTCTGAATTTTGCTTTTGTAAAGAATAACTTTTTGGGGTGAACAAGGCACGAAGTTCAGAAGCTCCACTTAATCATGGTTAAGAACGGGTATGGAAGCTTTGCGTAAAAAATTCATATCTTTTCGAATGGGTGGGCTGTTACAACTAGCGAATGTTTCCAGAACATCCTCAAATATGACTCTTATATTACAGCTTTAGTTGTGCAGTAGAAAGCAGGAAACATTTCATAATGCGATTCCTGAGATAAAAAACGATTTCTGAGATCTTTTAAAATCAGTTATAAATTCAATTTTTACAGTCTATGGATTCTGGCATCTTTTTAACAATACGTTTAGGTCATAAAGAATGTGGCATTGAAGATTCAGGACAATATTTTGTCTGTTTCAATATATCTATATTTCACAGAGACTGTGCAGTCAGCATAAAGTGAAACGTCAAATGAAAACACAATATTGGAATACTCTAACAAGTTTCAAAATGCGCGAAGATAGTACCACATCCCCTCGCTGAAAAAGTTCCCTGTGAAAGTTCAAACGTGCGTCAATTATACTAATCCCAGCCCAGACATTACACAGCATTTTATCGACGCACTTTTGCATGAGATCTTTCATTACAGTGCTTTGCGTCAACACTGCACGGGATATATGCTGATGTAATAGCAACTTCATAGTTTTACTATCTTGCGTAGTCGCAGGAAAGTTATTATTTTACTGTTGGCCCTCTTGAAGAAGATAGCTCACGTTTAAAATAATAAACTATGTGTGCGTATCTAAAGTGAAAATAAAGACAAATTTATAGGTTCCTTCCAAATGCTTTCACTAATGTACAAACGTCAGGAGTTCAAAACTTTCCAGTATAACTGGGATCTCACGTTCAACTATGTCAGTAGGAGCACTATGAAATAACTGGATAAATGAACTTGTCCATTTCACTTCACAAGCACTGCGTGACAACTACCAAACTCCCACGCTTTAGTGTTGCATTCGTGATTACCTTGGCATATCGTTTTCGTAATACTACCATGCTTCTTTTTCTGCTTGAAGTAACAAGCAGAAAAAGAAGTATGGCATCGACGGTCACAATAAGACAACGTATCAGGTAGGCATGCCATCTCTAGTAGCACAGTGACTACAAGATGGAGCACTGTTGAATTTAAAGACGCATATTTGGTTCCAAGTCATTGAAGTCATGTTTTGGAGAGCAAGAAGTGCAAAAAAACACCCATGTATTTGCAATCAGGTACATATTCAGCAAGCTCGTGCAGTCAAAGTTAATCAGAAGCCCCCGATCTCGGTGTGTTCGATACTCACACAATGAATTATTTGGCCCATGAAATACTAGAAATTGTGTTCAATGAGTGCGTCTACTTCGTCATGGGCAAACAAGTGAAGATTGAATCACGTGGACCATTTTCGCAAGAACTATAGCGTCACGATACACACATCACCTACCGATGACGCTGGATGGATACCAGACTGAAGGTTCCGACGTTGAGGGTTATGCCGGGTGACGAAGGCAATCCAATGGCAGGTGACAGGTATAACACAAGTATCAAGTATCACACGCCTGCTTCGAACCTACGTTTTGACGTTACTGCTTTCTTTGAAAGTCTAAAAAGAGCGATGTCACGCGATGTTTTACCAGTAACAGCACCCGCACGCTGTATACAGGCTATTGATTGACTGTCAGTTTTACTTACCGAATTTTGGTCGCTAACATGCTTATCCACAAAACAGAGCAAGCGTACATATGAGGAAGCACCAAACAAGTAAAAAGAAGCAAGACAGATTCAGTGAGAAATAAAATGGATGTATTGCCAGGAAATTAGGAAAACAGTACAAACATAAAGATATAAAAAGTGTCGAAGAAAAAGTGCGTAAGGTAAACCTTACATGCAGGACAAACACAAACAGATTGTTGCCTAAAGAAAACCAATATGTGAGCTTGAAGTTAAAAATTATTCAAGCGAGGCACTATAAATGAAACTTAAGGCGACGATGACAAAGATAAAAGGAAGCCTGAATTTAGTGCAGTTCGAAAAAGCCACGTGGGTTCTGCCACGTGGTAACCCGCTTTACACCACACTAGTAACACACTCCTACAAAAAACAATGTCACATCCCATAAAAGCGTCACGGCTTAAGATGCGGCAGCGCTTAGGCATCATGAGCAAAAAACATTGTTCGTGTATCTTTCGCAAGCAAACGTTGATGTCGATTTGGCACGTGTAGCAATCTCACACTGACACGCACACATCAAAATTCGGTGGCACGGGAAAGCAATGGCTCGTCAAGTATCTTGGAGAACACGCTGAAAGAGCTGCAGGAGCTTTCGATCGCTACGACCACCACTACAACAATTCAAGGAAAAACACGAACGCAAGCCGCCACCACGCTCCTTCGAACGAGAAATCCCGAGTGCTGGCCCGCGCTCCACAGACCCTAGGCTCGACGGAAGCCAACTGAGTGTGGACTCAGCCCGCGGCTCACTCGAAACCGCGTGACTGACACGCGCCCTCACCGGTCACCACGGTGGCGGCGCTGCGATCGGCAGCGATAGGCAGCCTGCCACCACAGGTGAGAGTCGAAGAAGCGCGCCGCGCGAGTCTCGCGGCAGACTCAGACACCGTAAGCCGAGTTGGTTTCGGTTCCGTGAATCGATAACCATTGCTGGGCGTGGCGTTTATTTCATTTGCCGGCGCGTCGTGGTCATTCGTTTGTTCGTCTCTGCGACGCCGGTGATACGGTTCGAACCAAACGCGCGGCCTCGACGATCGTTGGCGCCCTCGTAAAAAAAGGGGTCGCGAAATGTCATCAGTACCCGCGAGACGGCGCTGTGGTCGGCTGTTGCGCGCTTCGCAGGTGAGAGACCCGAAAGCAGCGGGGTTCAGACGCTGAATCGACTGAGGTGCCTTCTCACTTTCGCTCGCATCTATTTTTTTCTTGCATTGATTCGTGCTCTTCTTTTGTGTGTGTTGGAAAGAAAAACAGTGCGCTGACTCTTCGCGCGCCGAGGCCATTCAACGGAACGCAGCTCTCTCGCTGTTCAAAAGGTAGGCCAAGGCCACATCTCTTGGAAGCCGAAACGAGTCGATCCGCTTGTGGCGCTGCGTTGCTTGTTCGCTGTTGCTGCAAAGAAGTAAACGCTGGATTCCAGTGGCATTCCACAAGTCCTATTAGCGCAAAAACTGTGTTGGTCATCACGGGATGATGTCATCAAGCACCAACATTCTGGACACATAGTCATGCATTACTTCACTAGAATAGACACTCAAGTGATTTACTTCATCACGAGAGATTTATGGCGTCAACTGAAAATCAGTGGAAAAGAAAAAAAAAGACAATATTGGGAGTCTCTTATCTCGCTCTTTTTTCATTTAATTGTCAGTTTGCGCTGCAAACCTTTGGTTTACGTATACATCAACTCGCGCGTCAACTTTTTCTGCTAAATCATTTCCAGCATTTTGATAACTTTAGATGATGATTAGTGGAGTTTTGTGGCGCAAGGGCCATGGGTGGTCAAAGAGCGCGATGTAATTGATGACTAATGATTGCGATGACAAGGTGTATTACGGCTGTATGAAGGCCCAAAATCACGTGCTGTATCAAAGCGTAAAATATGTGTATAAAGTTTTAAATTATGATGGTGACACGCAATTTGATGTAGGAGATGGAATGAATCACAAGTGACCATGGTATCTACAAGTGAGCGATACCTTCTAGCGTTTCTGGTTCCTGTATCTTCATTTATTTAGCGGAAAATTATTACAAACGTCACATCATTTCTTTTAGACAGTTTGAGGAATCGTTCTTTTCACACGTAGTAAACGAAAAAATCAAATTGCCGAATTTTTGATATATGATCAGCCCTTGCCTAAACCTTACATCTCAGTTAAATAAGTGCGACTGCATCATGCTGATAGGAGTGCAATCAACTGCTTGACTAGTTCATGACGTAGACCACGACTAATTTTGTGAGTTAGAAAGGTGAAAGGTAGAACAGGGAATCACTATCGAATAGAAACAGCGACAAATTTCACAGACAGACTCGTTATATATATATATATGTTCTTCTACTTCAAATTAAAAGCTATGCTATGTATATGGTAAAATGTAAGTTAGCGAAACATTTATAATATTGTACTCCATCCACGCTTGATTGCGTATTTTTGGTCGTATTCTTAGCCCATCATTGTGTTTTTGTATCTTCGTCTCACTACTCTCAGAAGATGACTGTCTATAGATGACACAAAAAAACGTTATTCATGTATATGCAAAAGAAATCCAAATCGAAACATTTTCTCCACTGATTACCCTTCTTTGGACCGTTAATAAACAGTAGGTCGCTTTAGTGTGCTCGACACCGACAAACACTGAAAAATGAATAACATTACTAAACGTGAAGCTCCCCTTTGAACTATAGGCGACGCCTAACATCACGTTCAATCAAGGTACAGTTCCGCATAAGCAAGCCGACTCTCTTCCTTCGCCTTCCATCAATTTAAAAACGGGTTCTCATGCAGGAAAAAGGGTGAGGCAAATGTATTCCCCATTTCCAAGTTCCTGAACAACTTTGACTTTCACAGCTAGAATGCACCCAATTTAGTTAGCCGGCGACGCGTCCCGAATTTCAATCCAAACTTTCAGGGTGAGTCTTGTTCGTGCCTAAGCAAAATAGTCACTGGCATATACAAATGAACAAAAAAATATACCAACTTAAAGTTCCACACAGACGCAGAAGCAGAGATCGGAACTGTCGGCGTTTCCTAATTTCACAATCTTACGCTCAGCCGTGCGTGGGGCGCCCTGAGGAGAAAAGAACTCGGGAAACGTAACCTTTCACTCTAGCTGGATCTTGTAGTGCAACACAGCTGCGATAACAGCAGTCAGTGTGACACGCTAGTGGAATTGATTTTCTTCCGCGAGTTCGTTTTGTGTTAGCTACACTAAGGCATTCACGTACTACAAGGCTCTTCCTCAACTTGCTAGGTTCATGGCGATTCCCTGCAATCAATCTCTGGGGACTGCCTCTCTCCTTCTACTTCAATGTTCAAAGTAATCTGCCGAAAGCTTGGAACCGAGAAAGAAAGAGGGAGAGAAGAAAACGAAGCAGTATTCTTTCATACGAAACCTATATCTGCCCTTGGTATAATTCATGCTGTACAGTCATGTTGGATGTGTCGTAAGCATTAGGGTGTATAATTTAACTCCAGTGTACTGGGCATAGTGGGCATAGTTGGAATAGTGCGGGCGAGTAGGTGTGAATCCGTGATGAATTGCAGCACGTATTTACACAAAGACGAAAAGGCGAGTTACAAACGAAGACAGGCGTTGTCTGCGAATTTTCCAACAGAAGCGAGGGTGCCTTCACAGTGGTAGTCATGACAACGTTGTCGTCGCTGTGGACATCCTCGGCATAGCCCTTAATTACTTGTCGGCGCACTGAAGCGGAAGCGAGGCAGGGAAGGCTTGCAATCACAATTGTTCTGTTGTGAAGCCATTGTAGTCTGTTAGCAGAATGCAGGATAAATGTGCGGCTGAAGGAGAACGATAATGTTGGAGTGGAAAAGGGGGGGGGGGGGGGGGCTGTACATTACAACACTAATATCCTGGGTGTCACTGATATGTTACAAGACTGGAAGTTATGTATACCGCTATTTTCTCAGTGTTCCTTATTATGCCTTTGATTTTAATATTGTGGGATGCGACACAGTTGTAATTTTCTTATTTTTGTGTCCCTGCGTGAATGTACCTCATGCATGTGGGGCTTTTTCGTGGCTCGACTGGCTTAAAAGAACACGCTGGCACGTGCGCATTGTGGTGAATTGCTTCGATTCAAGTAGTAGCAATAATGGGTGGTACTACCCCGCAATTTCATGTATACAGTGTTGTACTATTTATACATAGGTGCCTCATAAAGCAAAATACAGACCAACGTGTTACTAACAGATAGTTGCCTCTCTATTTTCAAGGCCGTGGCTCGCTTCGTCGAACCATAGCATTTTTTAAGGACTCTGTGTAGGCACGCAAATGCATAAACCATAAATGATACATGCACAGTCGATTAGGAGCACATTTTCGCTCTTGTGAAATACGTTTCCATCTGTTCGCATTATTTGTAGGAAGTATCAGGATAAAGGAAACAATAATAAACACTTTAGAAGTCTAATGAAAGATCAAACATTCCGTCTGCTTGAAGATCTAAAAATTACCTCTCTTCAAGTCTTCCCGGAAAGACGTTCAAAGCTTTCACATTTGCATGAATGAAAAGCGAAAAAATGCGAGTGCATTTTTCGTCTTTCAGGGTCTTGACGCCCACAATATTAAATGGCAAGATCGCGCCGAACACTCTCGCTGGTGACATTCTCTGCATAATTTGATGATGATGATGGCGACGATGACGATGATGACGATGAAGGTGATGATGATGGTTATGATGATGATGATGATGATTATGATGATGATGATGATGATTTATTGGTGCAAGGGCCACGGGCTGGCCAAAAAGCACCATGAGCAATAATGAGGGAAAAGCATTTGCTCGCGTAGCAGTGAAGCCAAGGTCAAATGCTACTTTGTTAACACGTCAAATAGCTCCGCCGTGCGGATCGCGAATAAACCAATGGTTCGTCCTCGTACGCTGCCGTTTCATTATTTATTGTGAGCAGGTGGGAGTTCGCTCAGTTTTTTATACTGTTCCCCCAGTTGTAGCCTTCGTGCAGAACTGCTCGCTAGGTAACTGTTAAATTCTAAAATGAACGAAAAGCTTGCATAACAACGAAAGTATAGTACTGCTCGGATTATTTATACCACATTTTATGTTTTTTTTGTTAAAAAACTTATACCATTTCTCGTAACGTTACACTAGTACTAATTGCATTATTGTTATATACCTCGAGAACAAAAAACCCGGGCCTGCTCACAACACGCAGCAAAGTCACAGTGAAAGCCAGAAGAGTGGCTTTTATAGAACCCATTGTAAACTTTATTGAGGAACTACGAGCACACTTGCAAGGCAGCCACTATGTGACACATATCATAATTTTTGTGAAGTAAACAAGTAGCACTACCTCATTATTCGTCCTTCTGAAGAGAATGGAGGTACCCTTAATGCATCCGCAAGACATTACGTGCCCTTTGTGCAAGCTTTGACTAATTAATACTTAACTAAAGCTGGGCCATTTGGAATGATCTGGAAGTAATTCATATTTTGGGGCACCTGGTGTCTGATTTTGCGTAGTTAGAGGTATACTGCAGTTAGACGTAGACAGATGTAGCATAGCTAGGTGTAGATTGCTCTGGCTGCTGGTAATGAATAATGGCTGAGCCCTTTGTAATGGTTTGGAAGTAATAAGCGACCCACTTGCTACACGATTCGCATCGCATCGCACCTAGTTGCCGAATCGGTGTAGTTAGACATGTAGTATTTCTTTTCTGCTTCTGTGCGCTTCTTCAGTTGTCGTTAGGCGTTTACGCTGTCCTGAGTTCCTTCTTCTAAAATGAATGCCTACCGATTAGCTCAGCTCTAATTCTGAGCTCATTAATGCTGCCGCGTTAAAACGTGTAACAATTTTTTTCAAGGTGCACTCACGTTTACCAGCGCGTCCTCCAGACACTTGTAGACTTGGCCTTTCGTTTGACTCGAAAGAAAAACGAAATAAAAAGTTTTCATGCGAGAACACCTTGATTACGTTTACGGCCCCCTGCATGTTCAACTGTCTCGTGGAAACAACATGGGTGGTGCAAAAGCTTATGTGGGTCGAAAAGCATTCGGCGGACTGAAAGTTTCCCAACACATTAAGTACTTAGACGACTCTAGTCGGCAACGGGGAATGACTTTACGAAACAATCGGATTAAATAGGCGCGCTTTGTAATTGGCGCCGACTTCCAATGATCATACAACTTGTCGTAAAAGATAGGTGATATGCAGGAGGAGCGTGAGGGAGAAAGCGCTTTGATTTGCTCATTACCTAACAAGTAAAAATGTTTTCTTAAGCTAGCTAATTTTTGCATACAGTGGATGATACTGGCTCTGATGGTAGCGCGTCAGTTCATGCGGACGCAGTTAACCTCGACTCCCTGCTAAGCCTATGGAATTGTGATCAAAAGAACACGGCGCAGAATATGGTGAAAGCCATGCCGATGTTCCAGAAGAGTGTCGACACGCAGTAGGAGTGTGAAACGGAAATACAGGGGGGGGGGGGGGGGGCAGTGCATTAAGTATTTCAGTGCATTGAGTTCGCGTGCGTCCAGGTGCGTGAAACACTTCGCCAGATCGGAAATATCTGGTAAAAAAATTGTAGTTGATCTGAGTTTCAGGTATGTACCAACCCCTTCTGCAATACCCCTTAAATAGGATCTTTTAGAAATCAATATGAAATGAAATGAAATGAACAACTGGTGAAAGGTGGGTTAGTTGGTACACGCTCCTAAAGAAGGGACTAATAGCTCAGATACGGTTTGAAAGAAAATAGGAACACGGGGACGGCCACTAATTGCCATCCTCTTGTGTTGGCTTTGCTTTGTCCCGTATCTTCGCTGTTTAAACCGCAAGCTTAGAATAGCCGAGTTGAGTAAGCAAGCGGAGGAATATGCTGCACAACTGAACAAATCCAATTGGATAGAACGGTGCAATATTGTAGCTGAAGAAATGAAAACAAGGAAAGCATGGCGCCTTTTTTGAACTCTCGTGGACTCCGCCCAAACCAGAGGAGAAGCGCAAAAGCAGCTCCGTCGAGCCCTGCACAGTTTTCATGGAACCAACTTCCAGCTGGCCGATGCTTTGTGTGCTAGATACCTATGTCGCACCACGGATCCCGACAGGAACGCATAAGAATACGCAGGTAGAGAAAACACTCTGCTCGATGCCCCTTTTGAAATGTGCGATCTGAAAGCAGCACTGAAAAAAATGCGCAGGGGCACTGCCCCGGGCCGAGACCTGATCACTGTAAAACTGTTAGCAAATCTGTCAGACGATTCTTATCGGCATCTATTGCAGTACATCAACGCGATCTGGAATGGCCATCCACTGCCAACTGAATGGAAAACAGCAGTTGTCACATTCATCCCCAAACCAGGCAAGCAAATCAGCACGAACAACCCCAGACCTATATCATTAACTTCATGTGCCGGAAAATTAATGGAAACAATGGTGAGAGACCGTCTCGCCACGTACCTCGAGAGCAAGGGGCATTTCTCAGATTCCATGTTTGGCTTTAGGCCCCACCTGTCTGCGCAAGATATCCTCTTGCAACTAAAACGAGACATTATCCAACCCATTCCCTCGACACACAACGACAGAGCAATCCTTGCACTCGACCTTAAAGGCGCATTCGACAACGTTAAACATGAAAGCATCCTGAAGAACTTGAGTAGTGTCCATTGCGGTAAGAAAATATTCGCCTATATCAGAGGCCTCCTCTCTGAGAGACTGGCGTTCATTCGCATAGATAACGAGGAACATGGACCATTCAAAATGGGGACGCGGGAACCCCTCAAGGAGCTGTCCTATCTCCGCTGCTATTCAACATTGCCATGTTGAAGCTCCCGCAAGCATTGGCAGTAGTCGAAGGAATATATATCATGCAATATACGCCGATGATATAACAATATGGACAAATCGGGGCAGTTTAGGAGACATTGAAGACCACCTGCAGCAGGCCGCCTCCATTGTGGTGGACTATGTGGCCCAGTGTGGGTTGCAGTGCGCTCCAACCAAATCTGAATTCCTGCATACCAGAGAAAAACATTAAATATAGGACGACTCTAAACTTGATGGTATCAGGATCAACCATACGAGAGGTTTCAGAGCTACGAATCCTTGGCCTTCTGATTCACAACAGAACAAAAAACAGCACCACGTTAGACAAGCTACGGAAAATTGGAGAACAGGTAGGGCACATGATCTCCCGAGTGTCAAACAAGCGCGGGGGGCTACGAGGAAGGGACGCGATTTGGTTCGCCAATGCTTTTGTAACTAGAAGGATTCTATATGCAATACCGTACTTACGAATGACTAAACACGAAGAGAACAGAGTCGATGCTATTCAGAAAGTAATTAAGCGCGCACTTGATTTACCCATCATCACTTCAAATCAGAAACTCTCTGCATTGGGAGTCTTTAACTCAATACAAGAGCTCCAAGAAGCCCACCTCACAAATCAATACACGCGTCTTACGCAGACGCCCCCCGGGCGGCGCCTACTGGACCACCTCTTGATCCGGCACGAATGCGAAATCGAAAACGCGGAGCGTATTACTGAACTTTGGAGAACAAATCTCTGGGTGTCCCCGCTTCCCCGCAATATGACCAGGGAGGCGCACCAGGCTGGAAGGCAAGCGCGCGGTGAGGCACTTGAACAACGGCTTGGCTCCCGTAATGGCGTCTATTACGTCGATGTGGCCAGGTCGTCAACTAGGTGATACTACACGGCAGCGTTAATACATCAAGGAACGCAGGTGGACGGCCTCGCTTTCAAAGCCACAAGCTCAAGTAAGGCGGAGGAGGTGGCCATTGCACTGGCAGTATCACATACAAACTCAAAACAAATAGTTACAGACTCTCGAAGAGCCTGCGAGAGCTATCTTGCAGGAGAAACCTCTCCATTGGCTAATAGAATTTTAAAATTCAGCATCAGGAACCGCGACCTTACCCCAAAACGTCTTATATGGACTCCGGAACATCAGGGTCTACAGGGTAACGAGGCTGCACATGCAGCGGCCCGCGTGCTTACTTCCCGCGAAACTCCCCGTTCCCCTGATAGACCTGAACGTCCCACACCTTTAACACGGTTTCGAGAAATCAAAGAATACTACATTGAGCAACGCCGCTTGTACCCCGCACCAGCGAAGGGACTCTCGAAAACGGAGAAGCGCGTCCTGCGGCGCCTACAGACAAACACGCTGCTCTGTCCAGCCATACTCAAATATTACGACCCGAAAATAAGAGGGCAGTGCCAGTACTGTGGGGAAGTAGCCAACACTTACCACATGGTCTGGGCCTGCCAAATGAACCCAAAATTAACCCCCTTTCCCAACCCCACCAAAGAGGACAGGGAGACGACCCTACTCAATAGCTCCATACTAAAGGAACAGCGAACTCTAGTCCAGCGGGCTCGGGTGGTGGCCTCGACTAATGACGTCCCGGACCAGAAATGTCAACCAGCCCGGTGGAAATAAGGGCTATCTGGCACAGCCAGCATCAATAAAAGTTTTTTCCTCCTTTCCTCGCTGTTTATTCCTCCTTTATAGTTGACCCGTCCTTCATGGGGATCCATGGAACATGAGCGAAACGTGTCCTCGCTAAGAAATGCCATTAGGTTCAGTGACTCCGATGTCTGGAACCGTCGACTACAGGAACTAGACCCATCAAGGAAGCGTCAAGTTCTATCACGCCTATTCCGCCGTGACGCAACTTTACTATGCTGTTAGGAGTAGCTTTTGCGAGGGCGTATTCTTTTTTCTCGTAGGAATGGCACACACACACACACGCCTCAAGATGTGACTCGCGCAACAGAGACGAAACGATAGAATGTCTCCTGTGTTTGTTTCTGTGATCGTTCTGTCATCATTCTGCGCGATGCGCTGAAGAAACTAAACGACACTGTTTCACGAGGGCAAGATACACAGGCCATGCCCAGTGTCACAGGCCAGCAAAGCGACGCGAGCATTGTTACTGTTTTTAAAATCGACCGGGTTAAAGCGACTGCTTGAGGGCGAGCACTGAACAGGCGCCTATGTACCCTGACAACGATTTGTTCCCTCTTTCTTATGTTTTTTTTTTCATCTATTCATCTCTTCATCCCTGCGTTTTCTTTTTTGGCGCTCGTTAAAGAAAGAGAGGGTGTCCGAATTTCCGGACCTCTCCACTACGGCGTCTCTCATCATCGTATCGTGGTTTTGAGATGTTAGGCTCCAATATTATAGCAATGTTAATATTGTACCAATAATTACTATTATGTACTTATTATCATTATCGTTATTAGTGGTAGTAGTATCTTGTTTCTTGTCTTTGACGTAGATCAACCAAGCCTACATGTACAACAACAACCCGATAATGATGATGTTTGATTTTTTATGGCACAAGGGCTATTTCACGGCCAAAGAGCGCCAGTGCATCTTACTAAAAATATGGACAATGATTGTGATAAGCGGCTGTATAAGGGCCATAAAATTCCTCGCAGTAAGGCGGGTGAAAACATACAAGTAATAAAATCATGACCATGCCGTGAAAGGTGTGTGTGGTGTGAATAGATGACAAAAGTTGGTGATAATAAAAGACGATGGTGGATATGTATGGCATTAGCACAAGTGCCTCACTCGTTCATACCCTTGCGTCCAAGGGCCGTGAGGCACGTGCTTTCTTGTGTAACCACCGCAGCAAAAACCTCTCTGGAGAGGTCATGCTACTGGATGCCCGGGTATATGATATGAAAACTATGAATTTCTTTAAAAAACGCTAACAATGATTTGTGACTAAAAAGTGGTTCCCTACCGACGAACATTGCAGGATGTAAAGGTATATGTTGTCGGTAGAGTAATGGAAAGTGTTTTTTTCTTACCGTGTCCAATTGTTTGCACTGAATTAAAATGTGAAGGACTGTTAATGCTTCACCACATCTGTCACACAATGGTGGATCGCCACCGGACAAAATGTGTGTGTGTGTCGTGTATGTGTGTCCTATCCTGAGTCTCGTTAGTATTACCTCTGTATGACGCGATTTCGATACGGGCAGCCAATGACCAAGGTGTGGCTCAATAACGTGTAGTTTGTTTTGTGTGTGTGTATCCCACTTGCTCTGCCAGTAGTCCCTGAGGTTTCGTTTGAGAGACGGCTTGAGATCAAGGGCCGGGATTGATATGGATGTAATGGCGGTGCTCTCATGGACAGATGCAGCGAGCTGATCCGCCCTCACTTTGCCTTGGATCTCACGGTGCCCTGGCACCCAGCACACTACAACATGTTGTTTAAGTGTGTAGAGTGTGCACAAATTGGAGTAAAGTGAGACAAGGACCGGATTTTTTTTAAGACTGTGCAGCGCCGTTCCCACATTGAGGGAGCCTGTATAAATTACTGCTTTTTGTATTTGTAATTGTTTGATGTGTGTAGCTGCCACAAGTATCGCGTAAGCTTCCGCTGTGAAGATACTTGTGCGTGGATGTACAGGGCCAGCATCCGAAAAAGATGGGCCGACAGCAGCGTAGGACACAGAGGAGTTAGTCTTGGAGGCATCTGTGAAGAACTCAGGACGTGTGTATTTGTGTTGAAGTTCCAAAAAGTATGTTCGGATATGGGCAATAGGTGCATGTTTTGTAACTTCTAGGAAAGACACATCGCAGTCTATAGTCTGCCACTGCCACGGTGGCGGGTATGCTACAGGAGCCATTAAACTGTGTTCAAGTGACACTGCAGTTTCTTCAGCTAGACACTTCCGGCGAACTGAGAAGGGCTGCCTCATTGAAGGCCTGTTTTGAAACAGGGTTGAGCTCGACAGATCATTAATTGTAGAGTATGAGGGGTGCTCCTTGTCTGCTTTCACCTTAAGGAAATAAACAAAGGACATGTAAGTTCTTTGCAGATGAAGCGACCACTCATTTGACTCAACGTAAAGGCTTTCTACGGGGCTGGTGCGAAAAGCACCCGTAGAAAGGCGGATGCCCAAATGGTGCACAGGGTCCAGCATCTTCAAGGCACTTTGAGTGGCAGACTGATAGACAACGGCCCCATAATCTAAGCGGGTGCGAATGAGGCTTCTATAGAGGTTCATGAGGCATTGCCTATCACTACCCCACGTAGTACGTGACAACACTTTTATAACATTCATGGCTTTTAAACATTTTGTTTTTAAATACTTTATGTGGGGCACGAAGGTCAACTTGTTGTCCAAGATTAGGCCTAAGAATTTATGCTCGGCTTTGACGGACAGACGTTGCCCGTTCAGTCGAATGTCAGGTTCCGAGTGCATGCCTATCTTTCAAGAGAACAAAACACACGTGCTTTTCTTTGGGTTAAGTCGAAATCCGTTTTCATCTGCCCATTTGGAGACCTTATTTAAACCCAGCTGAACCTGCCGCTCACACATGGCCAAGTTGCATGACTTGAAGCCAAGCTGAACGTCGTCGACATATGTACAATAGAACATATTGCGGGGAATGGACAAGTGCAAAGAATTCATTTTGATAATAAAAAGTGTGCAACTAAGCACGCCACCTTGTGGCACGCCTGTTTCCTGGACAAATGATTTGGAGAAAACACTGCCCACGCGGACACGGAATGTCCGGTTTGACAGGTAACTTTCGATTATATGAAACATTCTTCCGCGCACACCAAGGTGGGGCAGGTCTCTTAGAATTCTGAAACGCCATGTTGTATCATACGCCTTTTCGATATCGAGGAACACAGAGAGAAAATATTGTTTATGGACGAAGGCGTCTCTGATCTGTGCCTCGATACGAACAAGGTGGTCTGTGGTGGTTCTACTTTCTCGAAACCCACACTGAAAAAGCAAATTGTTTGTTTCAAGGATATGTACAAGTCAGCAGTTTATCATTTTTTCGAATACTTTGCACAAGCAGCTTGTAAGTGCAATAGGCCTATAACTTGAAGCTAAAGAAGGGTCCTTGCCCTCTTTCAAAATGGGAATAATAATCGCCTCTTTCCAGGAGGTAGGGATAGTGCCAGAAAACCAGATAGCATTGTACAAACAAAGTAGGGTTTTTCGTGTTTCGTCTGGTAGGTTTTTTTAACATTTCATACACCACACGGTCAGAACCTGGGGCAGAAGTACTGCAGGAGTTTAGGGATGTTCGGAGCTCCGCTAGACTGAAAGCTTGGTTATATGCCTCGTATCTAGTGGATTTGTGTTCGAGTGTCTGCTTTTGTATTCTTGTTCTGTATTTTTCGAAAGTGTCAGTATAGTGGGACGAGCTGGATACCCGTTCAAAATGTGCCCCGAGAAAGTTTGCCTGATCTTCCAAGGTATCACCTTGAGTGTTTACGAGTGGAAGTGTGTGTACTTGTTTCCCTGCTATCCTACCGACCATGTTCCAGACTTTGGCCTCTTGTGTGTATGAATTCATCCCTGACAAAAACTTCTGCCAGCTTTCTCTTCTGGCCTGCCGACGCGTTCTCCTAGCTTGAGACTTTATTTTCTTGAAGGTGTCAAGATTTTCGGCTGTCGGTGAGTTCCGAAACAGCCTCCAAGCTCTGTTTTGCTGTTTGCGCGCGTTTCGGCATTCAGAGTTCCACCATGGCACACGCCGTTTTCCAGGGTGTCCATTTGTTTGTGGGATGCATTTTGTTGCAACATCAATCAAAAACGCTGTGAAGAAGTTGACAGCAACATCAATGTTCAAAGTACATATGTCATTCCAACCTAGACGAGCGATGGTATAAAACTGTTCCCAGTCGGCTCTGTTTATGAGCCACTTGGGAACACGTGGTGGACACTCAGTTACTGTATTTGTGCTCAAAACTACGGGGAAGTGGTCGCTTCCGTACAAATTACTGACGACTTTCCACTGGAGTAGAGACACAAGGGATGGAGATACTATGCTTAGGTCTATGGAGGAGTAGGTGTTATTGGCGAGATTATAATAGGTTGGTTCTTTTCGGTTTAGGAGACACGCGCTCGACGAGAGAAGCAGCTGTTCGATCAGTCGACCTCGCGCGTCATACCGAGAGTCACCCCATAGCCTGCTATGCGCATTAAAGTCTCCAAGGAGAACATAAGGTTCCGGAAGTTCATCAATTAAAGAGTGTAATTCATGTTTTTACAGCTGATAGCTAGGAGGAATGTAAATAGTGCAGATGGTGATCAGTTTATCAAAAAGAACCGCTCGAACAGCCACTGCCTCAAGGGATGTTTGGAGTTGTAAGTGTGTGCATGCAATTGCTTGATTCACTATGATGGCAACACCTCCGGATGATATCATGGCATCATCACGGTCCTTTCGAAAAATAGCGTATTTACGAAGAAAATTTGTGATGTTGAATTAAGGTGTGTTTCTTGTACACACAGCACTTTTGGTGAGTGTTCGTGTAAGAGTTCTTGGATGTCGTCAAGGTTTCTGAGAAGGCCCCTGACGTTCCATTGTATAATTTGAGTGTTCATGGTGAGCCCCGCCGCGGTGGTCTAGTGGCTAAGGTACTCGGCTGCTGACCCGCAGGGCGCGGGTTCTAATCCCGGCTGCGGCGGCTGCATTTCCGATGGAGGCGGAAAAGTTGTAGGCCCGTGTGCTCAGATTTGGGTGCACGTTAAAGAACCCCAGGTGGTCTAAATTTCCGGAGCCCTCCACTACGGCGTCTCTCATAATCATATGGTGGTTTTGGGACGTTAAACCCCACATATCAAAAAAAAAAAAATCAGTGTTCATGGTGAATGTAAAATAATGCTGTGTGTACGAAAAGCGAGTGGCTGTTTAGACGGGGAGTTTGAGTTCACTTAACAGGGCCGTCACCAGGCCCTGTTATTTGCTTTTTTGTTTTCTTGGCGCGCTCCAAGGAGCCACGCCGCTCTTCCGGCACCAAGGGTGCCGACGTATCCATTGCCTCCTCGGAGGCACTGGATGCCCGCACGTGCGGGCTGTTAGTTCGGATTTTGGGCCTCGCCTGGTGAGGGGAGGCCTTGAGACCCGAAGACTCTGGAGTCTCCGGTCTCTGTTTGGGAGTAGGCGCTGTAGCCTGGGCTACAGCCACCTTGGGGGCAGGTGCCACAGCCGACGGCTCGCTCTGCGCGGGCCGAAGGGGTGGCGAGGGCTGGTGCGGCGGTGCCCCCTGACGCGCCGCATCAGCGTATGTAGGTCCATAGAATGGAGCGACTCTTCGCCGTGCTTCCTTAAACGTAATGTTCTCCTTCACCTTCAATGTAATTATTTCTTTTTCTTTTTTCCTGTATGTGCAGGAGCGTGAATAGGCGGCATGGTTTCCTTCGCAGTTTACACAGTGTGGCGGTTGTTTGCAATTCTCAGACACGTGGCCTAGGACTCCACATTGTGCACAAGTCTGGCGACCACGACAGGTTTTAGAGCCATGGCCATACCTCTGGCATTGGAAGCAACGACGAGGGTTTGGTATATACGGCCTGATAGATTTCTTTGTGTACCCTGTTTGAATGGAATCTGGTAGTTTACTGGATGCAAACGTGAGTATCAAGTGTTTCGTTGGTATTTCCTTATTATCTCTTCTGATGATAATTCTCTGTACATTATTGACATTTTGGCTCTTCCACCCTTCCAAAAGTTCAGTCTCGGTGAGCTCAAGTAAGTCTGCATCAGATACCACTCCGCGAGTGATGTTCATGGATCGGTGTGGTGTTACGGTGATCGGTACGTCACCAAACGTTGAGAGGCTGTTTAGCTTTACAAATTGTGCTTCGTCCCGAATTTCTAGAAGAAGGTCTCCGCTCGCCATTTTGGTTACTTTGTATCCAGCCCCGAGAGTTTCCGTAAGACACCTGGCAACTACGAAAGGAGATACGGTCCTGGCTTGCTTTACGGTTTTTTCGCAGTGAATGACGTGGAAGTGGGGAAAAGTTTCTATTGGCTGGTTGAAGACATTTATGTCGTCGGTGCGTACCCGCTTTAGGCCGGTACGATCAGGTAGTAGAGGGAATGCGCCATGCATGCCGGTCTTATTTTTGTTCAGCAGCGTTGGCGGCCACCCACCACGGAGCCCAACAAAGGGACGCTGCAAGTTTACAGGTGCTGAAAGCTTGCAGACGTCAGCCGTACAACACTGCCATAACCCAATGCGCCTAGACCAAGGTAGGCTATTTGCACAGGGTTAACCCTTGCCACCAGGAAAATTGGAAGTAAACAGAAGAGAGTAGAAGACAGGACAGATAGATAGTGAGAGAGAAAGACGAAGATGTAAGCAGAGAGAGATAGGAAAAGGTGACTGCCGATTTCCCCTGGGTGGGTCAGCCCAGGGGTGCCGTCTACGTGAAGCCGGGGCCAAAGGGGTGTGTTGCCTCTGCCAGGGGGCCTTAAAGGTCCAATCACCCAGCGTCGGCTCAACCCCCAGGATCCCCTTTTCCCCGGACACGGCAAAGCCACGCACGGCTAGGCGTGGGAGGGAGTAGAAACTCCCCCGTTAGCTCGGGTCCGTGGTGTCGCTACACACCAAACGCCTACTTGCGCAGGCGCCCCTGCGTGGAACAACAACCCGATAACAAAAGCTAACGACCATTATCAAAGCACCACTAGGAGTTGAAACCGCGACGATCTCGAGCTTGGTAGTGCTATTCCATAAAAGTTGAGCTGTCACAGCTCGTAATTAGACGAGAAACGGGTCAGGAAAACACTTGATGATGTTTCTAGCCCTAATGTCTAATTACCATGCAATATCCGGTGCTCTTCCGAGGACTAAATGTTTAAATGTCGCTTTCGGCAGATACTTCGTCTTGTCTGTGTACTGTCTACTCGCAACAGAAACTTCTTTTGCCTTCCATGAAAAGAAAACTCCAGTAACAACAAGTAAACATGAGCGAAACACGAAACGAGAAGAACCCACACCACCACTTGCTATTGCTGGTGTCTGACCTGAGTTAATTCGCATAACATGCAATAGAACACCGATAAGACTGTTTAAGGAAGACTACACAGCAGCATCCGAATCCCAACTGGAGAAGTCACGCGAGAACCACACAGAAAAGGAGCTTTTACTAAATTTGCTTATCTGAAAAATAAACCAAGCAAGCATAAAATGGTGAAATGAGAGACGTGACCAGTGGGATGAGAATGAAGCAGACAGTACATGAAATAACGAGGAAGAATAAGGAAAAAACGGCAACTGAAGCCCATATACGATTCATACATAGTTCTACGCAGCACTGCACCTGCTGCGAGGTGTCTTAGCACTGCGCAGTCTATGCCCTACGTATAGTGCACACAGCAAAGACGACCATTGCCGTCCTCATACAAGTATTCGTACACAACACCCTACATCATCTTCAATACTTAAAAGAAAGTATGCTTCCCAAGCGATTACGTTGTTTCTCCTGGATACACAAACGGATATACCAGCGCAAACTGCATGAAAGAGGCTGAAGTGCGCCTTAGCAAAAAGTTCGAGGGAAAAATCGGCTTAGACGTTGTTAGATGGCGGAAATTTTCACACACGACACCTTAGAACAGTAGCGTACTTGATGATGATGATGATAAGGGCAGTTTTGTCGCGCAAGAGCCATGGGTGGCCAAAGAGTGCCATGTCTTTGATGCGATGTAAGCAATGACCATAGATTGTGATGGCAGGGTGTAATGCGGTTGTATGAAGGCCTAAACTCACGCGCTGTATAGAAGCGTAAAATGTGTGTATAAAGTATAAAATTATCACGGTGGTACGTGACTTGATGCATGGGTGTGGAATGAATTGCAAGTGATTATGGTATGTACAAGTAAGCGATTGTAAAATAGCACGAATGCCTCCTAGACCCCTTTGAAAACCAAAGGGAGAGGCAGGTACTTCTCAGAGCAGCTACCGCAGCAAACCTCTGCGGAGAGGTTATGCTACGTATTCCTTTTGTATATGATGCTGAAGCCTTGAATTTCATCCAAAACGCGAATAATGACTGATATATAAAAATTGGTTCTTTGCCAATGAACATCCCAGGATGGAGTGGAATGTGTTCATGGTAAGCTAACGGAAAATTATTTTTCTTTTCTTATAAAGTCTAATTCACTGCATTGAATGAGGATGTGGTTGACTGTGATTGATTCACCACATCTATCACACAAGGTTATTGTTTATTTGTAGTGTTACAATATCCTTTTTAAGACAAAAATATTGCATAGAGAGGCTAAATTATCGCACGACGTAGCACTTTATATTCTTATGTGAAAGAAACTGTAGTACTGGCGAGAAACATAAACAGACAGGTAATTTTTCGAATAATAATAGTATTGATATCAACAACAACAACAAAATTAATAGTAATAATAATAATAATAATAATAATAATAATAATAATAATAATAATAATAATAATAATAATAATAATAATAATAATAATAATAATAATAATAATAATAATAATAATAATAATAATAATAATAATAATAATAATAATAAGGTTTTTATGTTTTGAAACCGCGACATGATTATGGGACAAGCCGTGGAGGAAGAATACGGAAATTCTGACCATGTGGTGGTATTTTACGCACACAGACACATGCACAGCACACGGGACTCTGGCATTTCACCTCCATAGATATGCAATTTCCGCGACCGAAATCGAACCCGCAACCTTCCGGTCGGCAGCTAATCACCGTAACCGCAACTCTACCAGTGGTCCCTTTTTTTTTTCGGAGAACATCGAGATCCCACTTCCCGAATTAAGCCGCGATACTGAAACAAGCCTAGCTGGCCTTTTTCGTTGATACGTAGTATTAGATCCGGCGTAATTAAGGGCAGATTAGAAAAGCCATTATTCTCGCAAGTGTTTGAGCTGTGACCTTTATAATTTTGGTATATGCGCAGACTCAAGAAACCGGCCTACGCGTAGTTGTACATCATGGAATTCTTTACCTAGTAGCCTAGTGGACCAAACAGACACCTCTTCTTTTCAAACCGCACTCCTCGCTTTTCTAGCTATTCAAAATACACTGTAACTTGTCTTCATCATGCTCATCTTTTTAGGCTGTAAATTTGTGTTCCTGCCTTCCAAATACCAGATTTTCTGTCACTTTTACACCTTTTTTTTTATATGTTTCACGCTATACTTTGCAATTGTGTACTTTTGCTGCCTTTATGATATTGTAATGTCACTTTTGTTGTGTTGATTCTTTCTTTTTACAATATTGTACGTTGTGTCGGCTTTCAACCCATTCCCCCCCTATGTAATGCCCATTTGGGCCCTTAGGGTACCTAAATAAATAAATAAATAAATAAATAAATAAATAAATAAATAAATAAATAAATAAATAAATAAATAAATATATTCGTCCACCTGTAGGCGTACAGAATAAACGTTTGGCACATCAATAAGTTTCTATTATCACAGCGAAGAAAAATCGACTGTGAGCGCTGGTAAATGCCCAGCGCCTCAAAAGCCATTCGAGCGAAGGAATTCGTGATGGGCTCTCGTTCTAATGGGACAACAACGTTCGTGGAGCCTCCGCAGCGCTGCGCGCAACTACAAATGATCGATTACGAAGTCAAAACGTATCTTTTTTTTTTTTCGAGGCAAGGAAAACGCGGCCGAGCACTCCCTGCGAGCATGAGGGTGAGTGGAACGAAGAAGGCCTGGCAAGACAATGCGACGCCGTCATATGGGAGGCTCCTGGAAACGCGATGCTTCACACACGAAACTGGTGAAAAACAAATGCATTCACCAACTCATGCCCGAGATATAGCGTGTACTATAGTCTATAGCATATATATACACACAGTGTAAAAGCTAGCTCTCGGGTGGAGTATCCGGTGGCTGACGTTTCTGGGAGTGGCCGCAGCACTGGTTGATAAGACAAGAAAAAGAACAAAATAACAGTCGAGTAGTTTTGTAGAAAGAAGCGGAGGTGAGCGAGTCAAAAAGAGGAACCGTAGACGGTGTATGATGTGCCGAATAATGAGAAACTGAATGAAGGCGCAGTCAGGACGCGTGTGCTTATGGGTTTTGTGGGAGCTTGGAATGATGCGGTATACTGTAGCGACCATCTACCTATAAAGGGCAACGCGATAGGCAAGGCACTAGAACACAGTGTGTATGAGTTCGCATGTGAATTGCTTGTGACACAAGCAACAATATTATTAATCGAGTTTGCCCCAAGACTTTAACTGCTTGCGCATCACAATTTGTCCATAGTACCTACAGGAACAGCAACGCTACTAGCGATACTTGGCGACAGAATTTCGAGCACCACCTGTGACGTGATCGTGATGTCGAAGAAGGCAGAGACGACTTGCGCTAAATGAAACTGCTTATTTGGCCGAAATCGTGGCCGGCAAAGGAAAATTCGGCTTGCAGCGATACAAAATGGCACTGAGAGCTGTGAATTGACCATCGACCGCGAATCAACTGACAAGCGGTGAAACGTGTTGGCATTTATATATAGGCAGTTGAATATTTCAGCCTGACCGCTACAGCGGCCAAGTGGGTTCCAGAATATTTAGTATTTTTTTTTTAGTTGTGCGCGTAACCTTAACAGAATGATCTTCTACAGTCCTGAAGCTTCTCGAACACAACACTCGTGCTCCGCCTTGGCGGTCTAGTGGGTAAGGTAGTCAGCTGACCAGCAGGTCGCGGGATGGAATTCCGGCTGCGGCGGCTGCGTTTTCAATAGAGACGAAAATGCTGTAAGTTCGGGTGCTCACATTCATGCGCCCGTTAAAGAACCCCAGGCGGTCGAAATTTCCGGAGCTCTCAACTGCGGCGTCTCTCATATCATAGCGTGGTTTCGGGACGTTAAATTTCGCATATCAATCAAATTAGTCAATCAACACTGCACGCGTGGTTCGCGCTGGGAATTAAAGTGTAAAGAGGCAATAAGAGAACATGAGGAAGGATTGTGGCCATAAGCAGGTTTAGGTCTTTTCTTTTCTCCGAGTATCTTGTAGAATGTTCGAGTCGCTTGTTGTATTATTTCAGGTTTTTTTTTAATTTTACCAGCGAATATAATTAGATTAGATACCAACACGTTCACTGATAGCTCGTTTGTCGACGTCTTTGAGTAGCTTAGTGTTGAAGCCTTGCATGCTTTGGAAGAATCAACAAGTAGCAACAAGTAAACAAGTATGATTACAACGGCGCGAAGCGAAATGCGAAAACAAGAAGGCACAGATGCGCAGGACAGAGCGCTGTGCCTCCCCGTTACCGTATCTCGCCTCGCACTGCGTAAAATCTTTTTTATGCATCACCAACAAGCCCGCATAGGAACTCTCATAGAAGAAAAGTAATCACGGTACACCTCGGTAATCCACTGTATGAATTGAGGATGCCATCCGATCTTTTAAAACTGCTGTATTGGGAGAAAAAAATATTCAAAAACTAACGCGTGGCAATATTGAAGCCACTGAAATCACGTGCCTGTGTTTTGTTTTGTTAAGCATGGCGTCAGTTAACCAATGTAAAATAAAGAAATAGATTCCCTTATTTTATGAAAAGAAAGAAGTGTGCATGACTATGGATACTTTGAATTCACCCAAAGAAAATATTTGTGACAAGGTGGTATGATGCAGTAGATCATTTTTGGGCAACCTTGTTTTTGTTGTTTTTTTCTCAGTTATCTCTATTCCCTCACTCTTTGCTATATTCTCATAAAAACCATCGCGAGGGTGCAACTAAACAAAACATACGCGGAAAAACACACGAAGACAGGCGAAATGTGTGTTGCGGTTAGCTGCACCCCCACGGTGATCTTTACGTCAAAGCACCGACTCGCCCAACAGTCCACTCTTTTGAAGTTCCTAGCTCATGCTTCGGAATTTGTTCCGCTAGAAAAATAAATAAACTTTACATTGCTGAAAGTTAGCGCTTGTTGTGTGTTTCTATTGTGTCCCACTGATTCGGTGTGCTATACAATCTATGAAAGAACGAGAACTTTCTGGTATTCGGTGGTACTGCTAAGCCTTTAGCTAATGTGCTAAAGCAGCCACTGCCCCTCCACTGCCAGTGACGCATCCGCGTCAGGCGCGTACGTGCTTGATAGAGCACCGGTAGCACTCCTGTCCGTCAAGAGCGCGCGGCGAGACACGCGAAAGGGGGCGCCACCCACAGGGTTGCCGGCGCCCTCTTACACGTTGAAGACTCCATTAGTACAGCGAAGCATATACGGGAATTAAAAGAGAGAGCCCACGCTGGGTCCTCACGCACAGGTCGCGTGTCAGGTCAGTCGGCTTCTGTGCGACGGTACAGCAGGAAGCCGTCATTAGGGCCCTCCATCTCGGAGACATCCCGCTGTGGACCCCCCAGTGAGCTGCCGTCGGCCGCGATGCTCCCGTGCGGCTGACGTCTCTGTTTCTGCCGTCATCAAACAAGTCGCTTTCTCCGCGCCCTTGCTTTGTGCGCGTGGCCTTGAAAAGAGCCCACGCACTGAGTGGTTGTTTATTTGTTCACAGATTGATATGTGGCTTACTACTGTCCAGGAACTAGCAGTGGACAAAAAGTGTGAGGCCATGGTATGGAATGTGAAAAGTGGTTATGTTAGGCTTAGTTGGCTGTACAAGGACCTGATTGTTCGATACATCGTTTCAAAGTGTCAGATCATAGCGTTTATGCTAAGTTATATATTGTACGTGCTGTGGGATTGTTACCCTTGGAGACTAAGACCCTACGTAAACTTTTTTATAAGGCACGTCTATGAGATAAGTAGCAACAGGTGCCCTGTTTGTGTGCCAACATCTCCTTACATCACGTGCAATAAAAAGGGGGCCCAAAGTTAGTCGCACTACAGTTGCGTACAATATATCATTGTTACGCCAACAACTTTGTTACGCCACGCAACTTTCACAACTCTCGACACAAATGACACAGACAGAACGCGTTTAGCCAAAACGAATGTTGCCGCCCAATATCTGCTTTTAGACGCATATCTCTGAGCCCGTGCATAGACTCACATCATATTAGCCCTTGATTTAGGCTTAACGCGGCCGCCCTCCTGACGCTCCTGAAAGGTCTGCACGCATCCCCCGCATCACTATTCTAGCATATCAACACGTGCGCGTTCATATGCACGTGCGCATTGGCCAGGTTTATTGAAAAGCCATGTTACTCTACACTTTGCGCACTTAGCTTACACTGGGAATGTGCACGTGGGTTCAGTGCACCGACGTAGTCAAGCGTGCCGTTGACGCCCCAACTCACCGTCATTCGGGGCTCCTTAAGCCGTGTGTCGTGCTTCCGCGGTGTGTGTAGTAGTTGCGTGTAGTAGTAACCTTTGTAAGGATACTATCTCAATCGGGAGGTGTGGTGACAACAGATCAGAACGGGGAGAAGTCATTCATAAATGAAAAGAAGATAAAAGTTAGTCACGTAACTGTCTCTAAGGGGGAGGGGGGCACCTCAACAGTAGCTCACGAGGGATGGGGGTAAGGAGAGATTAAAAAGATAGGATTAAAAGGTATACAGATAGAGAGAGGGGCAGGGACAGCCACATATGGAAGTAAGGAGAAGATATGAAAGATGGACACGGTCGCAGGAGTCCGAGGACGGGGCTCCACTCAGTGACAGCTCTTGTCGGCGTCAGGAGATGGCGTAGGGCGAGCCAGTTGGCCTGAGCTGCGCGGTTGTCAGAGATCGCGGGGGCGCAATCAGTCGACACGAAATCCAAGGAGCGAGCCTCAGATCGGAATGACGCTAAGTGCAGGTTTTCAATCGCAGAGTATTTCTGGGTTTCCTTGCCTTTTGACATTCTCATGAGGTTGGTGCACTGAGGGCACAATATCAGTGGGTACACTACCAGCTATCGTTTATTAAATGTGCTTGATTAAGAAACTTGCGCTGTGAGCGAAATTTCACCCCGTTTGCAATGCGATGCACCTCTGCGTATAATGTTCAAAATTTCAATTTTACGAAAATAACGCACAGTACCCGTAACTACCAAGAAGGCTTTGACGTATAAAATGCATATCAGGGCTACTGCGAACAACTTTCAACACTATCATCTCGCTTCCGTACGTATGGTAATGCAAAAATGTGGCCACTATTATTAGTGACATTATTGTAGGCTACATTGACAGGCAGCTGGAAGGTCACCTTAGTAAGTGTTGCAGTGCTGTTTTTCGTTACGTCGACGATTTTGTAATTTTTTTCCACAATGACATTTACCATAGGGACATTGGTCAGATTCTCAATTTGTTCAGTCAGCATGGTATAGGCCTCACCTTCACTCACGAAGTCTGTAAGGATTACGAGCTACAGTTTCTTCACCTAAAGCTAACCTTTGGTAAAAATCATGTGTGTTGGAAATATGACCCAAGATCAGTGAAGCCTATCTTAAACTACAAGTCTCGCCATTCTAAGATTGTGAAGAGAGCGATTGCAAAGACAATCTTAAATGCGTCGCTCAGGAACTCCTCTGTGCACGTGTTTAATACTGTTTTTCATGACCAGGTAAAACGCTTACTAGATGCTGGGTATCCTGACAATGTGATTTCGTCTGTGTGTGAGTCGATGGTTGGGAGCGTGAAGCTCGTGAAACGCAGATGAGCTCAAGAAAATTCTGATGGAAAAAGAAAAAGAGCAGTTTTTCCTTATGTACACAAATTGGCGCATCGGCTGAAAAACGTAGGCTCAAGGTATGGTGTCAACATACCTTTTTTCCGGCAAACATAAGGTAGGTCGCATTTGCCCGATGGTCGTTAATGCGCTGAGGAACAAACAAGCCAAAGGGAGATAAGCTGTGAATCATAAGAACAAGTACATCGCATGCGTAAAAAAAAGCTGTGTATTTAACTCCATTATCGTGTGGTATAGGGAGTACGTGGGACAAACGAAACGATGTGTGAATGTTCGTTTAAGGAAACATGAGTTATCTCTTCAGGGAATCACGCGACTTCATCTGCCGGAACATTGCAGGTCATGCGGTTGTCGTCCCATTTTTAAGAGAACTACCATCATCTTCAAGCATCCTAACCAGCTAAAAAGAGAAATTCCTGAGGCATATCATATAAATATTAGGGGTAGCAAGTGCGTTAGTCAATCATCCGTCACACTGCATGAAAAAGAATTAAGTTATTTAGGCCAATCTTGTTTATTGCCATAAGTGTGACAGCGCTACCTCGGTGCACCTCGTATTCTGCGCATGTTGTGATGTAGGCAGCCAGTACCTATATATATACTTTTCACCACGTTTTTTTTTTTTTCAATAAACAACAGTTGTGAGTCAGCGCCGTCTTTCCTTTCTCTTTTGCTTCTTCCCTGTCCTGTATTTTTTCTGGTGTTGCGCTGTAAGTAAGTTCACGAAATTCCTTAGGCACTGGTCCGGCCCTCTTGTGTTCTTCTGTGAGAGACGCGTCAAACTTGTCTTTTGGCCACTCTGCTTTTGTTAGGCTTATATCTGTTTAGTACCAGCAGAAATGTCCTAAATACGTAAATGTACATTTTCACGTTTCATTTGTGTCTTTTTTTTTTCATTTAATGTACCTATGTATAAAAATCTTTTTGTAGCACTTTTGTGTGTCTATCCGTATTCTGTTTTGTTGAAATGTTCTATACAAAAGTGATTGATGTCCGCTGCCTGTGAATATTTTTTTCTGAACACTTATCACGCCAAAATGGTAGCCCCTTTGTTGGGTCTCTCTGGATTGTACGCCGGGAGGCAGACCGTGTCTGCTCGGCGCATGGCTCAGAGGGGTGGCCCCCTTGCCAGGCTATGGCCGTCTGCATTAAAAAAATTTTCCCTTTCACCAAACCCTGGGAGGGTGGCGGGGAAGACGTACAGATCATGATGGGTTGACGAGTTACGTGAGACTTCGGGACAATGTGCCTCTGGGCACACCGGCACCACTCACACATGTATTACTGATGCATGCCGCTCGACTCGGATCACTACTTTTGCCATTCGAGACAGCTTAAGGCGCTGCCTTAATAGAATGCATCGTGCTCTAAATTGTTCAAAGTTTGTTCTAAACACACTCTATTTCCTCGACTGCAACTTCTTTCCGCTCTGCCTTGGTAGAGTACCAAGTACCCTAAATCGTTAAACACTTTACCTGAACACACTTCCTTCCGATTCTTACGAATGAGAAGATATCGTTTTGTAAGGTTTACCCGGAAATTCTAATGCTTTCACATAGTTAGGTTCAGCAGAATCTAAATCGTCGAGCATTTTTTTTTTTTTTCTAAATACACTGCAGTTCGCGGGTAAATGTAGCTTAACCACACTGCAGCATTGCTGATCCTGAGGTGTAATTTTTGTCAACACGGCCTCATCAAGCGTGAGGCCGTGTTGTCATTGCAACCAAAAGACATCTTCTGGGAATGCGAGGGCCTTTCCCCTCTCCCCCTGAGAGCTTCTGCCAGCTTCATCAGAAGCGACGTGAGAAACCTCGATACGATGCCCCGACGAAGCGCTTCAAAAAGCCGCCATTGCATGAGCTGAAAAGCTCGCCGTAGACAAACGGTCAGCTCTATAGCCCTGTACCACGAAGGAAGCTTTGAACTTTAGATAAATTTGTATCCTTTGCCTCCCGGTGACTGCCAGGGTGCGCTAACGGAGACTGGTTTGAAGTTATTTCTAGGGACTTTACGCTGGTCCAGTCGGTCGCTACTCGCCTCGGTCTGTACAGCGCTTGCGCTTAGCTCTCGTAGCGTCGCTGTACTCTTCGTGCCCAATCACGCATTGAGGCAGGCGCACGCATCGCGTTCCATTCAGACTAAACCTGTATCAATGGGTACAGGCGTCTGTCGAACACACCTCAAAATATAAAAAGCGTCCTTCAATTTTTTTATTTGTCTATTTCAAAACCATTCAAACCGTTGTTCGCGCGAGTCGCAGCCCGGCTCTGAAGAAATAATGGCACCTCGAGCTTAGATATGACGTACAGAACAACGTAACTGATGGAGTAGCCAATGAGGATGTTTAGCGTTTCTCGTGGCGAACAATTTTTTTTTTCTTTCACCTAGCCGTATTTACAGCTTCCGCTGTAAAATGATCTAGCCTTCGTTTAAACAGCCCTAAGAGTACATTTTTACATGCCTTAGCACGTCTTCGTGTTCAACGCTCTCAATGAGGTCCCAATACACGTGTGCTTAGATAGTGGTGGGATCTAAGCAGCCTCAGGTGTCCGTATTACGGCATGGTAAACTACTGCATTCCTCATTATATCGCCGTGCTTCAGGCTCTTAAAATACCTTGGTTCTCTACAAGTACATTTTGCCACGCACGCTCAGTGTTTCCTTATTTTTATGTGATCCGGTTTCACGTACAAAAAAATGTTAAAACCTCTCGTCATATATAGGATGCGAAGCAATCTTGAGGACATCAATGCTTCCAGACTGTTCGTGTAAGATTACGCGCTGGCCATGCGCACTGAAGGTCACGCTAGATGTAACGTGGGCACCAGCCAGAAATAACGCTGGAAAGTACGACAAAATGGCAAGCGTATACACAAGTGGACGCATATAACAATGAGTAGACTACCGATGACCCACGACTGTGATCACAGCAATCAGTGCGTACAGCATGTGTCGTTTATGCTTTCATTTACATTTTGTTGGGTACAAGTCCGTCCAATAAAGAGGTTTGTATTAAAAAGCCCGACTGTCGCCTTCTTCATCGTCTCGACTTCGTTACAATATCCACCCCGAGTACGCCTTCTGATTGGCCGAAAACCAGCCCTGAACGACGCCCCCGGGAAAGTGTCTCCAGGAAGGCTTCTTAAGCGAATGTTCACTTCTCAAATACACTACCCAACTTTGTAACCCGACCGCGTCCAGACTTCTCGCCGTAAAGCTGCTTTTACGGCCTGGATGCACGCGGTTATGAAAAGCCGGTTTATTCTCGAATACTCCGGAAATGCGCTCGCCTCTGGTTTTCCGGAACCCGGCTCCTTCGATCCCAAATGACTCTCGGGATTTCCCCGAAGGGTATCTTTCGTAAAAAAAAAAAGAAACCGTTCGCAATGTTCTCGACTTTATTTGGTAGCGTATATATTTCACTTCATTCCACTTGCACCCGAACAGCCCGATATATCGCTACCTCTACTCTGCCTCAGTAGCGCCATGCACTGCGGCGAAGGCCCACGTTCGGATCTGGCAATCGGCAACGGAGATTGGTTTTTCGGGGCTTTGCGAGATTTCCCTCGTGGACGGCGATTTGAAAAATAACCCCCGAGATTCGCGCGTACGTTTATATTATCGTGGCAGTAACGCTGACTATACTGGCTTTAGTTATACTCTTAGTCTGCAGCTGTATTACTATGTTCGTGGTCGACAAACTTGCTTTGTTTGTTATTCTAGTGCACTCTTTTTTTATGTTGTGTTCTTTTTGTCGTGATGTTTTCGTGTAGTCATGGATGTTATTGCCCATCTTGTTGTTGTTTTGTTTTGTTGCTGATACGTGGTGCCACTTTTCCCCCAACGTCCTAGTTTTATTCTCTTATTCAATATTGAAATAAAAAACTGTGAGGGATATCAAATACTGAAAGAGAAGAACCAACAAATACGTGTGTACACCATCGTGGGAAAGCGCGAAAAATTGCAGGCGTAAGTGTTAAGCCACACAAACTGCTAGCAAGAGACGATGAGACAGTAGCGAGTCTATTGAAATGACCAAAGCATAAATAAAAAAATATTAACGAAATAAACAGCAATTCTTACAGCATTACTTATACCGTTTCGATATGGCTGGTAATCTTGATTCCATAGCTTTATTCTTATGCGATATGCATTACACCGAGTGTTCCAAACGGGAGCAAATATATTTAAGGTAGATCGAAGGCAAGACCCACTTTTGGTATTGCGTTTATGATGAAAGTTAGAAGGAGAGAGACTGAGCATTGATGCCCCTATGAATGCAGTGAAAGCGCATCGCTTAATCCAGGGTTTCTAAGCAAATGCAGCAGCCTGCAACTCGCCCTGAAGTCGGTGTTCCCAAAACCAATGACCCGACACGTTCAGTGTGGGAACAACCCCCGACTTTACTTGTAGCGAAATAAAACACCAGCGGATTTTATTAGAAACAACCGCGTCGGTAAAATACTGCGTATAAGGCAAGTTGGTCATCAAACGATCGAAATGAAGAAATACGTCTTTCGCAGTCAGAAAAAGGCCAAATTAAAACTATCTGACGAATAACTACACAACCGTGGAAGAAAAACACAAAATCTGAAACAGTCCCACGAGGTACAATAAAAAAAACAGCAAACGCGGCACGACTTTGAACGGTATTCAAAGTCTCCACGTGGGCTGCATTAGTGTCTCGAACTCGTTCATATACAGCCATCCGACCTATTTTCTTTGTGTACTGAAAAGCTGCCAAGAACGTGGCGATCACGGTTGAGTTACGATTTTCGGTAGTACGGAGCGAAGGAATCTCCGAATACGTTAGCGCCCGCGACACTGACACCTTTCTGTTCGCGAAAAATCCGTATTCGTATATATCTCAGCGTTATAGCAGCGTGAATCAATGCGTAGCTCGCAATGTGCGAAAACTTTTAGGCGCGGGTGCGACGAGAACTCGAATACGAATGCGAATAAAATTAGCTTACAGAGTTCTAAATTCAACGTCTCACGGCCCAAGTGTAGGTTCTTTCGAAGTTCATTGCTCAATTCAGTTACTGTGTCTCTGCAGAGAAATTCAACACATTCTGAAATGTTCGTCTATGCTAGAGACGAGTGCAGAAATTGCAGAATGCTACAAACTGTGGACTTGGGGCTGCTCGTGGAATAACCGAGAATGAATCATAGGGATTACGGGGTTTTCTGTCGTTCATGGTGAAATTGTAAAGGGGGAGTCCAAACTTTAGGCAAGACTGATCGAGACCACAACCGCACGCAAACGTGTGACACCAAAGAAGTGGCTGGCCGGCTTCTTGCCCGACGGCCTACATACAGACCGTGGGAAAAGCCAGTGGTGTAGCCATGGATTGGAACACCGAACCCGTGCCCCCCCCCCCAACCCATCTCTGGAAAAGAGATTGTTTTAGATGGGCATATGAAACACAAAATCACACTCTACTAGATTTGCAAGCACGGCTCCCACTACAGATCAAAGAGTAGCCCTCCCCTCTACTCCGAACTTGAAAAAATAAACTTCTGTCTGCCCCACTGAGCAAGGAATGATCACACTCACCTAGTCACACAAGAGAACATAACCAGAAAAACCTAGAGATTGATTGATGATTGATATGTGGGGTTTAACGTCCCAAAACCACTATATGATTATGAGAGACGCCGTAGTGGAGGGCTCCGGAAATTTAGACCACCTGGGGTTCTTTAACGTGCGCCAAATCTGAGCACACGGGCCTACAACATTTCCGCCTCTATCGGAAATGCAGCCGCCGCAGCCGGGATTTGAACCCGCGACCTGCGGATCAGCAGCCGAATACCTTAGCCACTAGATAGTCACACAAGAGAACACAACTAGAAAAACCTAGAGGCAGTCTAGAGTTTTAAACGCAGTCCTCCAGCATGGATGAATGTTTACAGTGCTCGGCTGTTATCCCGACGGTCACGGTTTCGATACCTGCCGCGGTGGTCACACATCGGCAGAAGCGAAATAATAGAGGAGCCTGCGATGCAAGTGCGCGTTAGAAAACACCAAATGGGCGACATTTCGGAGCCCTCCAGGGAGGCACGCCTCATAATCCTATCGTGGTTTTGGAACGTAAAACCCCAGATGTTATTATTTAATGATTAAGCGTATTTCCCCTTCTTCGCAGGAAACTACAAGACCACCAGACACGGCGAGAAAACTATGTGCATGTGAATACATGGGTCCGTCCAGTTAGATCGACACATAGGTCATTAGATAGATAAGTAAGTAGGTACTCGCATAGATACTCCATTAACGAAATTCTCTTACTGTCGTTTAGAAAGGCCTATTAGAAAATAACGCCCACATTGCTTTTCACTAGTAAGGTCCCACTTGGTTCAGGTAAAGGTCAACGTAACGCTGTACAGAAGGTCCGGTTATCGACGCAACAAGCTTTCAGCAGTGTGCACTATTGTCCGGCTGTCAGTTCACCTAAATTATGGCAAATCGTACGAAACAAAGAAATATGCGGCCCCACCCCGCGGCGTAGCCCTGTTCTGGCGGCAACGGAGTCTTTTTCACAAATAAATTGTTGTTGTTCTTCTTCTAGAAAGCCCGAAGATGAAACCATCAAAAAAAAAACCATATACGAATGCAGCGAAGAAGATCGACCACGAAGTACCACCACTACAGTTGTTCTTTATGTCTTCGTGAGCTTTTTCGTTGGCTTCATCTTGTGATTTCTATGAACCAACTCTCCGAGAAAGAAACGTTACTGAACTTCCAGAAAATTACAACATGACAGCTGTCGCTGCCTTCATTTGAGACTCCCAAATGTATCCGTTAATTACGAAGCGGCTCGTTGCTTTCAGGCCTGCAAACAGGGCTTCAGAAGAATACATTTTTGTTTTCGGCCGGCGCTGGCCACAGACAAAACAAAAACGCAATATTTCTCATTTTTCTCTTCAGTAGCACAGAAAAGAACTGAAACCAGAGCTGCGCTAAAAGATTCCCTGTCCGCATTGCCACCCGTCCGTGGTAAATGCGGAACAAGAGACACACGAAAGAAAGCCGACTATAGCCTCCGGATCCCGGAAACCTAACCGCGTTTCCCTCTCGTAAGCTTAATTAACCAAGTCCGTAATGACGTCAGGCGTGGCACCAACATCGTTTATCAAAATCCCAGGGTGTGCTTCTTGTGCACCCGTATAGCAGGGGCTCGCGAGATATGGTTTGTTTCGAACACTGCGGGGCGTCCCTCTTAGCTCATCGTAAATCTTACTCCCGTTGTCTCCGCAAGGAGCGTGCCAGCCATGCGAAGTGAAACGTTCGCAGGGCTTGTTTGTCCGTTTCTCCCTTATTCTGGAAAAATCTATACTATTCTTCCGCTTAAGTTTATGGTCATCCACTCTTCATTTTTCAAGCCGCGCTCGGTGACTGAAGACGTAGGCAATCATCGCCACCGAACGACGTCACTGAGATTGTAACGGCCATCCGTTCGGGCTAAATATGAAACTCGGCTTGGATTGTTATGTTTATTTTATTAGCTAAGACGCTCGTTCTTTGTTCCTTCTCTGCGTTGTTATGAAGGGTAACCATGAATCAGTTTGAAATAAGAGCGCACGACTGAACAAAGAATATATGAGAATTCAAGAACATGCACATAGTACTAAGAATACTATCTACTAATACCAGTTATTACAATCAACAATCAAAACAGTTGAAAAAGAAGGTGGCGTTCACCTTCCAGACGTCTCGGGCGTTTGAATCACGTGGGGGACCACGTGAGCTTTCGATCCCATAAGAAAAAATGACTGATTGCACTCCGAAACGTCCCTGATGAGAATTGACAGATACAAGCGAATAACCTTAAGCAACAGCAAAAAAAAATTGCTTCGAAATACCATGAAGAAATATTTCGGAAGACAAACCACACCCAGTATTTTGTTAAGCGTATCAAGTAAACACGCTAATTATGTTCAGAATGTCGTCCTGATCAACAGCGTCTCACATCGTGCTGTTACGAACCGTGTGCTCACCCGAAGTTGCAAGAGAGAATCTCTTGGTTAATGGAAAAAACAACGCCGGCTTTTAAAAGACCCCAAAGTGATGTAAGGCCCAAACCAATGACGACGGGCCCATGTCGTGTCCTTGACTCGCTGTGGGTTGACCCTAACCTCTCCGGGCTGAGGATCAACATAAAGGTAACATAAAATCGCCTAGCTAAAGCCTTACAATGTCCTCGAAGCAATCCAAAAGGAACCTGATCGGTTCTCAGAATTGTGCGGTTTCAGTAATTACACGGCTAAGTGCAAGTCTAATCATTTTTCAGTGATTCATTCACTCATTATTACGACCATCGGTAGTGCTTTTGGTTGAATTCAAATGAATGAGGAAAATTGGGTTGAACCTGTGCCTTTATTGGGGAGAAAATTGTCGGTCTTTTAAGCAATATATTCAAAATACTTGTTTTGTCGTGTAGTGGCTGTTTGAAATATGTAAGGGACATTCGACTGTTTTGTCAAAGTAACCCTTATTGCATAGCCTACAAATAAAGCAATTCGTATATGCAATCGAAATCTGATTTCGATTCCACCTCACAAAAATCTAACTCGGCCCCAAGCACTTACATTAAGGATTTTGCAAACGCGGATGTACCCTACTTTGAAAATGTTACACGTCATGTACCCTGACCTATACCCAAGCAATCTTTGCCCACATTGTGGGGAAATAGCTTCATGAGAACATATGCTCTGGCAGGAAAGGAAAATAGAAGGAAAATAACGGCAAGGAGGTTAACCAGCCTATATGCAGCCGGTTTGCTACCCTGCGCATGGGTGGGGATGGGTGAGATGAAAAATAGAGAGCAGAGAGGGAAGAGAGATAAACAGAGCAGTGTACCAAATTCGCTCATTTATCGAACATCACATAAGCCAGATGGTAGGCGGCAATCCGCAGCTTGTCCATGGCCGATCAGCTCTGGGCTGTCCACCAAGCCCGCGAGGCGGCTTAAGAGCTCGGCATCTCAGTCCCCACGTGGGAGCGGCTCGCAACACAGTGATCTGTTTTTTGGAGAACCAAATAAAAGTTTATCCAATCCAATCCCAGAGTAGGATATATGGTGCCTCAATCGTCGCACATGTTTCCAACCACACACGTCTGACCTTTCTAAAGCCCCGTGGGGCTCACAAAAATTGACGCAACTCCTGAAGTAAACTATGACAACTTGGGCAGAACTAGGCCATAAGGTCCACATTGTCTACGTGGAAGTCGCTGACTAGTATGAAAAATAGACGCATCGATGAATGGACGGACGCGCAGACGGCTCAGGTGATCATGTATTGTGCTTTCATACACTTGATAGATGTCCACATAGAGTCGCTTCCTTACACAGATGTTTTTCTTGTGCCAATGTCACATTATCACAGTTCATATCCTGCATGTACGTATTGCATCAAATCATGCACCATTGCCATTTTATCAACATCTTCCATGGCGCTCTTTGGCCAAGTATGGCCCTTGCGCCATTAAAACCCATATATCATCATCATGTGCCAGTGTACAGTTTTGGTTTTGGTTTTATGGAGTGTGATGCATGCGGACAACAATACTCGAGTCTGAGGAGCTTTGCCTTGAAAACACGCATCTCGACGAAGTGAATCACGATGAGCGGGCAAAGCTCTGGGTTTTGTATTATATACGCACATACGCAATTTGAGGAGAACTTATAATGTTGCTGGAGTGGGAGGGTACACCTCGAAAGTGAATATCATTTTAATATCTGCAAGTTTCTGCCATTGTGTTTCCTTGAGAAGCTTCAGCAAACCAGATTTCCTCGACTGCTTCACCTCTTTTTTCCTTCTTCAACACTTCTTCCTCAACAACTAGGCATATTTTAGTAACGATTAACTCACCAATGTTCTTCTCAGTAAGTTATTTTCACCGAAAACAGCGATATCTTACCTTTTATTTGTATCTGTCTACGTTGGAGAATATTGTAAAACCTTTTTCTGTGTGTGTGTTTAACTTTTATTTCGACTATAGTAACGGTTCTATATCGTGACCACGACGGAAGACAACACCAGGTCCTGAAAATCTTCACGCCTAAAACAACACCTGCAGTGTGTATGAGAAAGCAGTGAGGGAGATAGAGAGAGAAAAAAACGTGCTCCTGAAATTTCAAAGCCGACGAGCGTAGAAACAGCAGCTATCCGACGCTCTTCACATCTAGCGGCTGCTTCGTTCCATTGTTTCGCAACAGCTCAAAGGCATGCCCGAATATCTGCACGCTTATCAAGAAACAATATAGAACGCAAGGTACCGTCATGGCTACACGTGCGCGCTGCCTTCGACGAGATATTTAAAGAAGGGTGACTTGTGTTTCTCGTATACTTCTATAAGGCAGCATCGCCTTTACGCATCTATCTAGAACCCATCCCCCGCACTCAACCCAGCGTTGTGTTTTACTCCCTCCTTCAGTCTGGAAGTCGTCCGGCAAGCCCGTGGTATGCACAACGTGACGTTCTGTTGTTTAGCGCGACTCGATTTGGTGGCAATGCACACACGAGCTCACTTCAGGATTATCGCCGCGATAGGCCGGAGCAGGTTTCCCCATGAACGAGGCATGTGGAGCTAGGGAGCGGGGAAAGGCAAACCTTTATCGTAACGCCATCCCTTGAAGGTCGAGTCCCAAAACAAAATATTGGCAGATCCCACGTACAGTGGAAATCGATGATATGCGAGGCAGGAATGAGGAAGGTTGATAGGTCACTCTAAAATCAGCACAACGTTACGAGGCGAAAGTGAAATATGCCGTACATGACTTCAATGTCATGATTATCATGTTTGGATGTGTCATTTACCTTCGTCGTCTATTCATGTCACGTTATACAAAATTTGGTATATGTGGAGCTAGTGAAACGGCTGCAAGCGCGCTATGAGCGCAGCAAGTAGGCCTGTTTTACGTGACACGCATGTCCTGATTATCATGTTTGGACGTGTCGTTTAACTCTGCCATCCGTTTGCGTCACGCGATACCTAATTTGGTATATGTGAGGCTAGCGAAACGACCGCGAGCGCACTATGAGCGTGGCATGTAGTCATGTTCTAACATGACAAGCATCTCGTGACTTTCATGTTTGCACCAGTCATATACCTTCGCAATCCATTGATGTCACGTAACACCGAATTTGGTATACGTGAAGCTAGTGAAACGACCGCGAGCGCACTATGAGCGTAGCATGTAGTGATGTTTTTATATGACACGCATGTCATGATTATCTTCTTTGGACGTGCCATTCGCCTTTGTCGTCCGTTCGCGTGCCTTAGTAGCAAACTTGCAATTAGTGAAGCGAGTGAAACAGCTACGAGCGCATCATGAGCATGACATGTAGTCATTTTGTTACATAACACGCATCTCATGACTATCGTGTTTGCCCCCCTCACATACCTCTGTCGTCCATTCATGTGCCATAATACCAATTTTTGCATATGTGAAACTAGCGAAACGGCTGCGAGCGCATTATGACCATGGAATGTAGTCATGTTCTTACATGATACGCATCTCATGATTATCTGTTTGCACCAGTCACGTACCTTCGTCATTCATTCACGTTACGTAATACCAAATTTGGTATATGTGAAGCTAGTGAAACGGCCTCGAGGGCATGATGAGCATGGCATGTAGCCATGTTGTTACATGACACGCATGTCATGATTTTCATGGTAGGGTCTGTCGCTCATGTTCGCCATGCAATCATACCATGCCATACCAGTTTTTCAATATGTGATTTGAACGAAACCACCGCAAAAGCTGCAGGACAATGAAATTTAAATCATGACATTTGTGACACACATGTAATCATTTGATACATGTATGTCATGTATGTATGATTTGATACATGTCATATATGGCATGTGATGTATGTCATGTATGTATGATTTGATACATGTCATATATGGCATGTATGTCATGACATGACATACATGTCGTGTCATGATACATGTCATGATACTTTCGCCATGCATTCAGGTCCCGTAATACCAAATTTGGTATAGGTGAAGCTAGTGAAACGACCGCGAGCACACCAAGAGCTTACCGTGTATCCATGACTTATATTACATGCTTGTCATTAATTCCATGTTAGGGTATGTCATTTGTGTTCATCATGCAATCATGTCATACCGTACCAGTTCTTCAACATGCCGTGTAAATGAAACCACCGAAAGAGCAGCAAGACCATGAAATGTTAATCATGACATTCGTGACATACATGCCCTTTAAATATTTCATTAGTTGATTCGGTTTTTTGTGGCGCAAAAGCAACTGAGGCTATGCTACGCCAGACACAAGGTGTTTCAGAAACGGGTGTTCAGATGAAGTTTAGAGCTTATTTAAAAAACGACATTCTTTCATGAAGTTCATCAGGTCACGCGCAGTTACTAAAGAATGATCTCATAGATGGGTGTAAATGTATATTGTGTTTGTATAGTGCGCTAAAATATTTTTTCTCTGTTTTAAATAGCGGGGTATTCGATTAAGACGTGTATAACTGATAACGGTTCTTGGAATTTTTCGCACAGTGGTTGTTGTTCCTTCGTGAGTAAAAAATTGTGTGTCGAGTGTGTGTGCCCAATGCGAATTCAGCATAATATCACTTCGATAACCCGTTCTTGGTGACAACAGGTCTTCCATTCACCAAGTATAGGCTTCACTAGATGAAGCTTGTTACTCGTGCACAAGTGCCACTGTTGCTGCCATTTTGCTAACAAAGCTAGACGAATTACGTGCAGGCTGTCTTTATGGGGAATGTTTACTTTTCATGCTGTTCAATGAGCAGCCATCGAAGCATACTTATCTTCTTTTTCATTTCAGGTATCCCAACATGGCTTGAGACCTAACAGAAGCAGATCGAAACTGCTTGGCTATTTAGAGATACCATGTTTAAAATGTCTCCAATTAACGGCTCACATTCAGATTTTTCAAGTAGAGCTTGAATCTTGTTATGTCTGTTATAATCATGTTATGACTAGTCAATTATGCTGATCGTGCAGTTATATTGTGCCATACCAAATTTGGTGTCGATACCATCAACGAAACGGCCAGGAGAGCTAAAAATTGTTTGCAGCTACATAAATACACAGTAAACTTGTTTACACCCTTAAAGGTACACTTTTTAAACGGATTAACACACTTTTTGTTTGTACACCCTAAGAGAAGGGTGTAAAAGGCAAAATCGTGTTATTATGCCGTTCGTGAGGGTGTTAGTAGAAGAGCTGAAGGGTGTGCATCTATAATGGGAGTAATAATTGTTCGGTTTAACGTCCCAAAGCCGTCATTGATTATGATAGACGCCGTACAGAATGGCCCCAGAGTTTTATACCACCTGGGGTTCTTTAAGATGCACCTAAGTCTAACCACAAAGGTCTCGAACAATTTCGCCTCCACCGAAAATGTGGCCGCCATAAACGGCCAGGAATCGATCCTGCGACTTGCGGGTCAAGTTGAGCACCATAAGCACCAGACCACCGGGGCGAGTGGTGCTCGTGCAAGAATCGAGCTGCATCCATGCTTGCATATTTAAAAACCGCACATAGCGCTACGTTCCTGTTGTACTGCCTTTTCTAAGATTACGATGTCGTAGAAACCACAAGAACGAGGAAACGGTCGAGGCATTGGCACATATCACAGGACACTCCACGAACAATCTACAAAATGTAAAAGCGAATAACTGTTTTTTTTTGTACTGTATGATTCTACATCGCTTTACCGCTTTATATCGTCCACATTAAATCTCAATAAATGGACGGGCTACTGCCAAAATATACGCACAGCACATATTCATGGCTAGAAGCAATCGAGAAAAAAAACTTGAATTTATTACAAAAGTTCTTGTTCAGTGAAAAACCGCTCGATCGCAAGTCGTTTTCACAAGCTTCTTGAAGAGGGGACGTGCTTGGTAAAAAAGGAAAACGATGCACTACCTTATGCAACCATGCTGGAGCGCGGCGAAGTGAGTATTTAGGGCGAGAAATAAAGGTCAAAAAATGGCACGGTCAGCGCACGCAGCGCTTTTGAGAAGGGAAGAAGGGCACGAAAGATGTGACGAGAGGAGGGAGAGAGAGCGGCAACGGCGCATATGCTGTACTGTAGTACTACCCGTATGAAAATGGGGATGTCCGGGCAATGTACCATTTCCTACATGACTTTAATTGTTCCTCATCCTTTATGTTGTTTATGTTTATCAATGTATAGATCAATACGCACGCTCAAAGTAGCCGATGTTCACTAAGAAATGCTTCACATTTAAAACGAAATGCTTAATAATGAATGAAAAAATCACCTATCTACACAAAGGGAATAATTATGAGTGGGCGAAGCTCTGGGTATCATATCAGTGAGCAACAGCCCGTTAGTTTGCTTGAGCGTTGCTTCACAGAATGCATTGTAAACTCATTTCACCTTCGACGCGTCGCAGGTATTTCAAGGATGATCAGTGCTGCCAATATTCGGGGCCACTTTTTCCCTCCCAGGAGTGAAAGCCTTCCCTATACTTCCCTAGATTTTCATGGAGAGCGGATTTTTGAAAACTAATGTGCTTGTGCTGTGGAAAAAGATTTCCAAGTTCACTTTTATATTATAATGATGCATTTGTTTGAAAATATTCACTACTATCACCATGCTGAAATCGAAAAAGTGTCGCAGTAGCAGTTGAAAAGTTTTAAACAACATTTTATTCCATGAAATCCCAAAAATAAGTGATCATCATATAGGGGGGAGGACACGTAGTATCGCAGTATTTCATACAAGTTAGCAAGAAAGAAGTGCTGCATATAGACTGAAGAAGGGATAAATTATCAAAATATTACTTGTTATAGCATGCAAGTTACAAAATAGTAATAATAATAATAACAATAATAATATTAATAGTAATAATAATATTAATAATATTAAAAATGATAATCAGAACAATCATATGAAGCGCAATACGTAAAATATTCCGGCGAGGAAGCTTAAAAATTCATCAATTCTGTTATTTTGCGACTCACGTGCAGAAAATGCTTGGTGGTTTTATGTAAAACATAAAGTGACGGAAGTTTACATAACATATAAACAATGTCTTGAAAAACGTACTCTCAAGCATTGTCGTGATATCTGATACGGGATACTGTGACGGAAAAAAGTTTAACCATGAAAGCATGTTATTCCGTGTGGCAGTTCATCCCTCGCAACCAGCTGAATGGTTACGAAAAGATATGTTTATTAGAAATGTTGACTGTCATATATTCGTTTCAAGTATATCTTTGCAGTCTTCCACAAACCACTTTTTCTTTCCAACTTTTTTTTCAGCTGTGCAACTAAGCGCATACAGGCATGCAGCTTACTGCTCTGCCAGTGTTTTTCACAGAAACCTTGGTGATCTTGGTGGAGCCACGTGGCTCCACGGGGCCGCTCACTAGCAACGTTGCAGTGTTCGCAAAGAAGGGAAACCGATAAACAAACAACAACAAACCACAGAAATAACGCCGCGGGTGGAAGGCGAGAAAATGGGAAATACTTGGCGGGCTCGAGAGAGCACTTTTTTCTTTTGTTCGAACCGGGATTCAGGCGATCGACGTCGAACACGGACGGCACAGAATGAACCGCAATGTAGTGGGGGAGAGCAAAGTGCTGACATGGCTTTGGGGACGAGACCAGCCCTGTCACCCTCTTGCACCCCTCTGAACCGCTACTGGGCGTGGCACAGCGCTTTTGGATGAGTGTGGAAGGGGTGTAAAGGAAAAAAGGTGGAAGAAGGAACAAAAAAAATAAGATGTGGGAGGGAGACCACTCTGTCGATCGGCTAGAACTTCACGTGGAAGCAATAGTTTTGGCTAGATGTTGACAGATATCCCTTTTCCCCTAATTACAACTCAATCCCCTAGATCTAGCGAAATTTTTCTAAAGTTGGCAGCACTGAGGAGGTTTCAGAATATTTCTGGTGTTGACAATACTTCTTCGATAATGAAACCAAGAACCTGTTAACCTGCCAGTGGCAAGATATCATTTTCATATGGGTAATCGGATGGGGCTTGTAGTGGTCCACGTGTCCCTTTGTATCACAAGTTTCCTTGAGAAGCCTCATCTAGGCCCATTTTAGTTTGGATCAACTACTCAATACTATTCTTAATGCGTTATCTTCATCGCGAACAGCGATCTCTTATCCTATATTTAGCCTACGTCTACGTTGAAGTCTATTGCATAAACTTCTTTGTGTGTCTCACATATGTTTCATCTAAAGCAATGATTCTATATCGTGACCACAATGGAAGACAAGGCTGTGTCCTATATTCACCCTAAAGTGGTGACGTGTTTCTACCTCTGGCCTACCTTGGTCCTTTGTTTTCCTCAACTAAAGAAAGAAAACAGTTCTTGGAATGCAACAAAGGGAGTCTTTCACCATCAATACCATTAAAAGTCAAAGCAGCTTTCCAGAAGCGGTGCTAAGCCTCAAGTACATGTAAAGCTGGGCAGCCTTCTTTGTTTCTCTTCGGCTTTTTTTTTGGTCCTCCCCTCTTTCTTTCTTTTAGGGGCGAAGCTTCTTAAGATCGAGGTTTGTCCCTTTGGTGGCGTTGATGGGCGCAATAGCCGTGATAATTATGATGCTGATGACGATGATGAATAATGGGGTTGTGCAGTAGATGACATCTTTATATGCTCTACGGTACATTTCCTAGGACTGCAAACAACCAACAACCACCAAGGCAACGTGTCCAGACCTCCTTTTTGCCTACTTCCGGCTAAATCCGATACCACAAAGCAGTAAGAATGAAGGCAAAATGAAATTCAAAACTCAACCCAACATACCAGTTATGACCAATAAACATAGCTTATAACAGTACACCGCTTGACACATCACTTCAATGCGTGAGTGGTCGATGTCGCAGGTGATCATGGTAACACCGATCGACCCCACTGCTTCACCCACTCACCATCGTTCCCTTATTGGACTGGACATGCCGTATTTTTCGTTTTTGTAGTTCTTTCTGTCTCATTTCTTTCTTTATCTATATTTATTTCTATATTTTTTCCTAATTCTTCTTTTCGTCCTTCGTGATTCTGACTTGCTTTCTATTTTTTTCCTATTTTCATGCTTTGTTTTGCATCCGTTACGTCAAACGATGACAATCCTAGACACTCCAGTTCCTTAAAGTGCTGCTCACTTCATATCATAATCAACGCAGTCGAAGAACACAAGAAAAAAAGAGTTCTCCTTGACGAGAGCGTGGACTCAATATGCCACAGATGCCTCTGCTATGCGTGGTTTGGCCTGCGTTACAGCAAGCGACGACGACAGCACACTACAGCGCGGGCCCTTAATGTTTCATAAACTGTAGGCCTGACGCGATAATCGTTGAACATAATCAGCGAGTCGGTACGTTTCTCAACTTTCGATTCACATCGTTTATGCTCGGTAAAGCCGCTGTTCATGAAGAGTCAATGACATGCCTTCTGTTCGTTTGAGAGGACCATCACTATTACGCACGGAGTACGTGTGCGCACGCAGCCACAATTTTTTTTTTCTGTTCACTCTAATCCCAATGTTCTATGCCCTCATTCACGAACTCTGAAGATGCCTGCCATCCGTACGAATCAGAACGCACGTATTGCTCCTCATCTTCCCCGCTCTTGCAATAAGAAGGATCCTGCATCAAGGAACCAACCCGAGACCCTGCCAGGAAGAAAAACACAATCGGTCAATTTCTCTTGCATCGTCGTCGTGCGTATTATGATAATACCACTGACACTAACAGGTTCCCACGTGCTGTGTCCGTGATCGCCCTGACAGTACAACCAAACCCCTTCCTCATTCTTTATCGTCGAAGCAACGGGCCGTCTTCGTGTCACGACGCGAGGGGCGTCGCCGTCACACTCTGAAATCCACGATCGCTATTGGTGCGTCTCTACAAGACACGTCATAGGTATCCAGTAACCAATGAGTAAGAGTCATTGAGTGGGAGTACCTTACTGTTGGGCGGAGCTTCGTCCGGCTCTAAAGAGCCCTAATGTCGGCCAAGGACGCACGAACTGCGAGTGAGAAAGAGTGTGGTCGGCGTACGTGCTTCCGCTTTCCGGACATGACAGGACAATCGCCCACGTTTTGATGCCCACGTCTCGCTCATGGACAGCAAATAAAATGAGCCTTCTATACGCATGTTTGAATGGCTGCGCGGAAGTTCGTAGTCAGTCAGCACGATGTTGCCCGAGCTGACGCATCTTTCGTGAAGTCGATTCCGCATTGAAAGAGGGTGGAGACGGGGGCTGTAATCGACATTTCGTGCGGAGCTGCGTCGAGGCATGAGCCGGAGGTCTTCGGAAGAGGGCAACCAGTCCCGCAAGAGATGTGCGTAGCTCGAATAGGCATTGTCCTTATGTTTCTTTTCTTTCCCGTGCGTGTGCATTGGGAAACAGAGACGACTGCGATGTGCAAACAACATATCCCGATGACTATCGCCGCCGCTCACTCGTCTGGCAACATTAATCACGCGCTCCTCGAACCCACGCATTGCCGAGGCGCTACACAGTGGCCGTGTTCGTCAATCGCAGATAAGGTTTTCTTAGGGTTAGAGGTGAAGGATATGAGGCCAGAGATTAACTACCGGGGCATGCAAACCAGACCTGTTGCAGGGCCTTCTGTAAGTAACGAAACGGTCACGTTTAGAGTATCGATCAAATACATTAACCAAGTTATCAAGGTATATGGGCAACGCGCTATCTCTCTTTGCGCATTTCCCTGCCGCACTTCTGTCACACTCATTCCGGCCGTGTCTTGCAATGTTACTCTGGACATAATCATATAGTGGTTTTGGGACGTTAAACCCCACATATCAATCAAATCAATCAATGTTACTCTGGAGATGTCAAAGCTGTATTTTAAATCGTAGATGCGTCTTGAAGGCGAGAATCAGTGCTAATAATAGTAGTATTATTATAATAACATTATAATCTCGAGTTTACGTCAAAGGCCACCACATGATTAGGAGATACGTCATAGTGGAGCACTTGGAAAATTTAACCATCTGAGGTTTTTAACATTCACTGACATCGCGCAATACACGGGTCTTTACCCTTTCACCTTCATTGCAATGCGACCACCGCGTCGGAGTTCGAACCCACAACCTTCGGTTCAGCAGCCGAGCACCGCTGCCACTCATCCAGCGTGGCGGACTAAAAAATAGAGAGAGAAAAGAGACGAACGACGAGAGAAAAAAAACTAGAAAAAAAACTGGCCCGTCAGTCTCGCATACGCCAAGCATCGTTTGGCCGGCTTTTCTCGATAGGCCACGGGCTCGTCATTTTATTATTTTTGTGTTTGTTTGTTTGGTCTTCGGCAGGTAAAACTTGATGTCACTATCTTTTAATTAAATAAGGGCGCGTGCACAGACACGAACACTGGAGAAAGAAAATGCACGCAACGAAAACGCCACTTGCAACTAGAGTTTATTCGAAAGGTAATGTGACAGAATTGATATATGTGTACCTGCCTTTCTGAATAGTAATGTGACAGAATTGATACATATGTACTTACCTTTCTCTAGAATAAACTTTTGTTACGAGTGGCATTTTTCTTGCGTGCATTTTCTTGCTCTATATTGTCCTTGTCTATGTGCGCACCCTTGTTCTGCTAAAAGATGAACCAATACAAACTAGCCCAGTTATCCGTGCTTTACTGTGACGACGTAACTCACTGCATATCTTCGTCAACTGATGCTATTACAAATATTTCTGACGGGCTATTATTACTTTTCTGGTTACGGTATTGCTTCCTTTCTTGGCCTTGCCCTGCCATCTGGCCTCTTAAATGTGATGTATAGCTTATGGTCGGAGTACTAATGCTATAACACAGCATGCGGAAGCAGCAGTCTTGACAGGTACGTTTGCATTAGGAGTGCCCATGGGAGGGGTGCTTGTGGGATTCGTAACTATCGAGAGAGTGCACATATGACTGCTTACAGAAACAGTGCTTATGGAAGACATGCTTATGGTAAGAGCACTCATATTAGGAATTCTTAAGGGATTAGTGCTTATGGCAAGAGCGCCCATGATATTACTGCTAATGGAAGCAACACTATTATCGCTTATGATATGAATGCTTATAATGCGTAAGAGTACTCATTGGAGATGCGTGCGCGGCAAGAGTGGTTATGGAACGCAACATTGCTTATGGCAGGCGTGATTATCGTTGAACTCCTCGAAATTGGAGTGCTAGAGGAGCACATAAGCTTTTAAGGCACACGAGTAGCTTATTCGCACGGGGTCTTTGTTTTTAAAGAACAGTTTTGGTTTTTTCGTTCACATGGCGACGGGCTTTAGAGTGAGCCACACCTGGCGCTAACCCATTCCACTTCGATGCATAACCCGGAAAAATTCCTCGTAACGCTATACTTTCTATGAATAACTTCGCAGCAAGCTCCTCACGCGCTAAGGGATAATCTGTGTTTACGCTTCGCGTACGGAAAGAAATCAGTCTAAACTCGCAATGGGAAGCCGTGCCTCCTTGAACCTTCACGATGAAACGAAGCAAAAGTAAACGAACAACAAATGCCGATCCAAGAAATGAGCAGTAAACAACACTCGGAAGCAGCGTACGACCCGGCACATACACACAGCCTTCGTATCGCTCCCAGAGGGCGCTTCCGCGGCGGGGTGGGCGTCCGCGGACACAAAAAGAAGTGCTCGGCAAACATCGATTCGCATCGGCGGCGCCGATTTCGATATTGCCGAAGCGAGAAACGCGTCCGGAAATGAGCGTACGCAGTGCGAGAATATCCAGCTTTTCCCCTCACGGCGAGAGCCAACCTGTACCATTCGATTGCTATACTGAGAAACGAAAAAAACTATATATATTGGCAAATGAAAGGACGAGGCGAAAACTAATTTCTGCGTATACGCTTGGGAGATAGGCCCGGCTCGAAGCGCAAGCTCCGCATTGAATTCAGACGGAGCTCGTACGAGATTTAAATATCAAATTCGAGAAATTGATCACGAGTTTTTATCCACCACGTAAATAACTCTGTCAACGCCAGTGGCCCTCCGCCGGTTTCTTTTACTTCAACCTGAAAGAAGCGAATGCGGGGAAATTACGGGACTCACTTTCGTTCACCTTCTTTGTACCGGTGTCGGTGCCAGGACTACAAAGAAAGCAACAGATGTTATGCAGGATTGGAATGGCTGTTTCTTTAGCAAAACGTCGTAAAGACATCTTTGTTAGACCTGAATTCGCTGCTATCTCAAGTTCCCCGCAGGGCGCGGGTTCGAATCCCGGCTGCAGCGGCTGCATTTCCGATGGAGGCGGAAATGTTGTAGGCCCGTGTGCTTAGATTTGGGTGCACGTTAAAGAACCCCAGGTGGTCTAAATTTCCGGAGCCCTCCACTACGGCGTCTCTCATAATCATATAGTGGTTTTGGGACGTTAAACCCCACATATCAATCAATCAATCAATCTGCTATCTCAAGTTCGAATTTCTGCGAATGTATTTTTGAACGTGCAAGCAAAATAAAGAAGGTGCTAAAACATGGCATGGCCAATGAAATACTTGGCACTCTGCGCAAATTTCGCCCTTTTAATGTGCAGCACATCAGACGCCCGACTTATCGTTTGTCCATCCATCATACGTGCCGCGATCTCGCTCAGCTTAAAGCACTCTCTACGGGGCATAACAAGCTTAGAAACGCTCGAAACCTGTGTTGAAATGATTGAGCAAGGTCTGAAGTAATATATTCAACAAAAGTAACCAAGCAGTAATCGCAATATTTTGCTTAAAATTGCTAAAAACACGTTTCACACGCATGAGAATCCACCGCCTCGACAAGAGAGAGAATGCAACTCCTCTTTGACCCTGCACCTCACCGGCGCGGCAACGCGCTGAAGTTGCTGCACACTACAAGAGAAATCTAGTGTTTGGGGAGTGTTTCGGCCACACAGCAATAACCGTCCTCTACAACGAGTACTATCCTTGCGTTATCGCCAAAGTTCCTGTAGCGCGCAATTGCGAACGGCGCGCGCGTTATCGTTGTGACATAAAGCATTCTTGACAGAAAAGTGGCCAGCATCGGGTTTGCAAGAAATGAAATGCGATCAAGTCCGATTACAATTGTTGTTGCGTGGGGAACGACTCCCCCAAATACACGCTTTTTTTTTTTTTTGTCTTTGAGTGCTGCAGTAGCTGAAGGCAACGCATATCTTCACTGCCGTAACAAGCAGGATGTACAGAATGCGCAGCAAAAAAAAAAAAAGTGACACACATGTTTCGCGCAGAGTTTGTGAATCTGGCTATAGCAAAATCCTACTCGTGCCGGGGAAACCCTGCACGCATGCTTACCTGAAACATAGGCGTCATTGTCGCTTTGGGGAACCGAGTTGTGGGAATTCTACGAACGGGAATCACTGCATGACCGTGCCCAATAAACCAGTCTATATGTCTATGTGTAACACCCCACGATAAGAGTGTTTAGGTTTGTCAAAAGACTTATCGTGGAGTGCTAGTTTTAAGCACGTAAAACACCCTTAAAGGTGCAAATTCGTTTGCTGTGTGCTTGGAACTAGCTCTGGTTTCGCAGCATTGGAGCTGCCGTGCATTTTTTACTTGACATCGCACGTTCGCTATTCGTTAACTATGCTGAATTCATGACCTATAGCTCGCATGTGCATACTCCTCCGATGCGTGGTCATTTTAGTGACACTACTAACAAGTGAAACATTCAATTTTCTTTTGAGCACTTTTAGTTCGTTGAGCGATTACTTTCGGGAAGCCGAATATTCAGAAACGCTTGTTTTGAAAATGATGACAACTTGTAATAAATTGACGGTGATGTTTAAGTTTAGACACATATTGAAAGAATAAGAGTTATGCGTACTCGTGAACCAGTCAGGTCATTCTTCTTTAAAGAGATAGCTACATGAGATTAATTTATCAAGAACCACCTTGGAAGATTTGGTGGAGGGAGGGCGTCAAGCTTGTTCCTTACGTAATGCGTGCCTCTATTCAATAAATAATAAAATTCTGTATAAAGGCACTGCTTCGGAATAAGTGTAAGCAGACGTGAGCCAAAAAATGAATCCAGGTAAGACTGGTAGTAATGCTGGAGATTAGTAGATATGACCGTAGGTAGGCAAACAAAAGTGGAACTCACTCAGAATCACTAAAAGAATACATCTTGCGCTTTGGACTCCCTCGGGCTCAAACTCACTACGCTTTTCCTGAACCGAGCTCACTCGGCTTTACACTCACAAAAATTTCCTTTAACTGGACCCCCTCGGACCCAAACCCACCAAAATATTACTCGCCCGGACCCACTCAGTCTCACGGCTCAATCTGAGTCTGAGTGAGCTGACGTTTGAGTGATTTCACCTATCTATGAGCCCAGGACACTGCTACATAAAGCAACTTCAGTGGATGGGGCATAACTATACAATTGACGTTAGCCCGACGTGACGGCTGTATCGTAGGAGTACAGTGTAATGCTTATCAAATCGGATAGCAATAAGTGCAACCACAATACACCAAAGCGCTTACAGATGATTCGCTTGCACGTGATGACCAAGTGAAATTAATCGTGGATCGTAGATTTCCCGCACGCGGTGACTTCTGTACAAGACGCGCGTATGTTCAAATGTACAAGCATGAAAGGTAGGTGCAAAATTCCGTTGGTGTGTAGTAGGGAGCACGTCTTTGCATATATTGTCAGTTTTTTTTTATTTTTCTTTATCATGATGATTTTGCAGAGAGCCACCATGAAGTCGATGAGATTTTTCCAGTGCTGATGTGCAAACTTTCCAGAACTGTCATTCACGACGCAGCTATCCGTGGATGATCAACTACGCTTCATAGACATTAGGATGAAGTTGAGTGCGTAGCACACTTCTAGGGCGTACTCGCGTTTCTCAAAGAAATACTTGCTTCTATTTCCAGTGCATCATTGTAAGCTTGATAATTTTTAGCGCGAAACGGCTCCACAAGACAGAAGACAGGACACAGTGCTTTCTTCTTTCTGGTTTTTTGTGGAGTCATATCGTGCTGAAAAAGCTCTACCATTCTAAAAAGTCTCTTACAAGTCTTTGGCAAGCCTGCTTGTGGATATTTTTGTATTTAGTAATACTGTCCATTCCGTCAGGGATTTTATAGGAGTGGGTAGAAGTGTCTACAAATATTATATGTACACACAATTAAACAACTCTAAAGATAGAATAATACACAATATTACAATTGCAAGAAAAAACATCCTACAAAATGATTACAACGATGGACCTTCGACGATGGACCTTCGTTTGGTTACTGCACATGTTTCAGCCACATGTGCAGTAACCATGTGCAGTAACCATGTGCATGTGCAGTAAAAATTAACAACAGTAGAGAAAGGCTAGCACGCCAAGATACCGAATTCGAAAGACTTCCATCATTTCGGATCACAAAAATCAGTCTGAAAGAAGGAAGGTAATGAAGAATACAATCCTGATAGCGTCGCTATCTTGTAGTTGAGAGAATGGTTGGGACAGCCATGATTGATTGATATGTGGGGTTTAACGTCCCAAAACCACCATATTATTATGAGAGACGCCGTAGTGGAGGACTCTGGAAGTTTCGACCACCTGGGGTTCTTTAACGTGCACCCAAATCAGAGCACACGGGCCTACAACAATTCCGCTTCCATCGGAAATGCAGCGGCCGCAGCCGGGATTTGATCCCACGACCTGCGTGTCAGCAGGCAAGTATCTTAGCCACTAGACCACACAGGCGGGGTGGTTAGGACAGCCAGTTCGACAAATTTGTTCACAGTGGGTTGCGCAACCACCGTCTCGGGTAAAGCATTCCACTCTCGCACTGCCCGTGGAAAAAACGATAGACTAACAGTATTGCTGGCGCATAAGTACACGTTCAAAGACTGGACACCACCTGTTCAAATGGTCTTCCTCTTTTCAAATTTCTGCTTCCCCACAAATCTGCGACTCATTCAGATTGCCTTCCGTTCGCACTTCGGACCCACGTAATTCAAGAATAGCCGATATCTGAGGTTTGAGGTTTAACGTCCCAAAACCACCATAATATGATTATGAGAGACGGCGTAGCGGAGGGCTCCGGAAATTTCGACCACCTGGGGTTCTTTAACGTGCACCCAATTCTGAGCACACGGGCCTACAACATTTCCACCTCCATGGGAAACGCAGCCGCCGCTGCACATGACTATAGCCGATCACTTTAAATGAAGCCGTTACAATATTCCACCGGCAGTTCAATGTGTGGGGTTCTACAACCAGCGTCAAAAGTCTCAAAATAAACCAGCCTCAAAATACAACCAGCCTCAAAATAAATACAACCAAAATCTGGTTGCGCACACATTTGGTGCGAACAATTTCATTCTTTTTATTTCATTGTAAAACATGCTTGGCTACAGCATAATTCAATATTTTATCAAATGCTAATACCGTGAATGACTGAAACTCGTGGCATACAACATTGCTTTCTTTTCTTCAAGGTTATGAGATATTGAGTGCCTTGAAGTTATGCTATCTAAATACAAATTATTCATGAACAGTGCATGACAATTTGAGAGCGCAGGACAATTTTCCCTGAATGGGATATGATCGTGTGATTTCCCTCATTTTCGTTTATTGTTTCTTGAGTTGTTTGGACAGGTCAAGCAAATAAAGTGTTTGCATTCGGTTGGTTAGGACTGCATATCCGAAATTATTTTCCCTAGCACAGCAATTGCATCACACAGTGATCCTGTCGACTGCGCCAAATTTTGTGCAGTCCATCAGTGATATCACCATCACGGCAGTCGCTATTTCCATCCACGAATTCCTCATGTATTCATTGTCAGATTATTTTTCTACTTTCTTAAGGTGATCTTTGCACTTATTCACAGCTTAAAATACTGAATATCTTCTTGCATGCTATGGGAACTAGAAACAGCTTGAGTATTCTCAAAATGGGTAATCAGTTATCAGGCCTGATATATAAGTGGAATGCCGTACAATTACCTCCGTGTGTACTCAAACTATTAGAAAGAAAGAAACAACATACTTTCTTTTGTACCTCTCCCCTGTCATTTCGAACTGCGTGCACATGCACGAAACATCTAACATAAATTCCTTATAGTGTAACTAAAGATAGGAGACCCGGCACACCCGCCTCTGTCTTGATGACGAATGAAAAAATTGAACAAGGTGAAGCAGGCATCTAGGTCACAGTACTCACAAAGCTGGGTGACTAGTACTCACTGAAACATCCCAAATTGCGAAATTGGTCCGTTAGTATATATACACATATATTGAGTTTGGACTTCTCCGAAAAAACTACCACACAATCGCTTACGCATATATCTAAGGCTATCAAAGGTGAAAGCTATATTTTTCATTATTCCCTTTTTTAGTCGATATTGATCCTTCAACTCCCCCCCCCCCCCCAACAGAAGCTCTGTGCACCATACAGTATCTTGAATTGCCTTCGTGATTGGCCTCACCTTTTAGCAAGTGACGCTGTGATGTAAACACATCGCATTAAGAAGGCACGTACGTGACTCATCAGTCACATCATTACGAGCTCACGGCACGACGTCATCCCATAGGGATGACTCCTTACATCATTTCCGTTTACGCGGGCGCCGACGGTCATTTCTCTTTAGTTCAGGCGTCTGAGGCTTTCGCGTTAACGAAATTCTGGCTCAATCCCTGCTATAGCCAACAGTTTATACGGCCTGTACTGACCAGATCTGGTAGTATGTGAGTGAATACGGCAGACCAGATCACCAACGTTCACAACTCTAAGAAGAAGAGGAGTGCAAGGAGGGAGGAGATTGCTAAACTACTTTTCGCGTTTTAAAAAGTGTCTCGCGTGACGGCCGGCCCCTGATCTCTCCATCGGCACTGCAAAAACTCCAAAACGCGCGAGGTTCGCCCGCTACCAGCACGAAAATCGTGCCCTGCGAAAACAATAGCATATCGAGCACCATACCAAGGTGCACCTTTGTGTTTGTGCAGGCAATAATTAATTGCGCAGGAGTATTTAGTTCCTGCTGCTGCTTCCCGCTGCTGCCACGACTGCTGGCAGCGAACATCTCAATCCGCGCGTACGTGGGCATGAAAGCGATGCTTATCCCTATCGCACGCCTGGTTGGGAGAACAAAGCCGCTTTCAGCGTCAGCTACACGTGTAAGCAGAAGGAGGGGGCGCTACCTTAAATCAGATAAAACTGCTGTCCGTACGTTGTTTTCGCTTCATCTTATGGGGGCTCGAGTCGCTATGGCAGTTTGGTCGAGAGCCTGCTGAATAGGCTTGCTCGTACTATTTCTCCCTACGTTTCTTTCAATTTCTCGTTGCTTTCTTTTTTTCTAGTGTGAGCTCCCCTGGCCGAGGTAGAGCAGTTTCACACGGCTTATCGAGAGCCGTCCTGCGCTTGCCCGAAGACCAGTGACGTCACACAGCACAGCTGGCGCACTGGAGAAGCCCTGCAAGCTCCTGGACTGACGTGTCACTAGTGGGATGGCGCGCGACTCGCACCAGCTGGCTCGCTAGTCCAAGCGACCGTCCATCCATTCGTTTCTCATGCTACGTATATGCTGGCATAGCCTAGCTAACCCACTGTTGATTTTTTTCATCCTGATTCACAAAAATAAAGAAAGAAAGGAAATATTTTGCTCCTTGGATCCGGACTGGTAACATTTCTTTCTTTGTTATTTATTTATTTATTTATTTATTTCTCGTCCTCTTTCTATTTCTTACCCTGAAGCAACGATACGTTTCTCTAATTGACAGCGAAGAAACACAAACACAGCTGTCAGCACCGGCATGGTGCATTACAAAGACTTCGATGCTTTCTCATTCTTTTTTCGTTATGACAAGCACTGCTGATGCCATGATCGGTGATTGCGTAACCAGGACGTTGTATTTTGACCTGTTCTCGCTTTAAAGAATCGGCCATTTGTAAAAGATCGCCTGTTGCAGATAGCACAGTCGTGTTGATCAGACAGAATTCGCGCTTACCTGAACTTATGAGCGCATCATACGCGTTAACCTGCGCATGAACACTGCGCAGAAATGGTGTCTGCGAGCTCATGACCTCTGCAATACGGATATATGTGCCGAGAGCTGGTTGAACGTGTAGTCTCATTATCCTTCCTGAGAAGCTTCAAAATGCTATAAAGGCATGGAAGAATTATGGCAACATTTGACGAAATACGTTACGTGAGGATAAATCTTGCACCTGCCAACAAAATTACGCAATTTTTAGTGAAAAAAGATTGCGGCTGGACTGCTGAAAGGTGCAAAATTGCGAAGATTTAGGAGCAGAAAGGTGCGAAAAAGTGTTGACGCGCACTTTTCAGTGACGAAAGCAACACGTGACTTTTTCGTTTATCTTCCAAGCTCTTCCAAACGAGCGCGTACTTCAAGTGTTGTTGTTGTTGTTGTTGTTGTTGTTGTTGTTGTTGTTGAGTTGTTGTTGTTGAGTTGTTGTTGTTGTTGATGTTGTTGTTGATGTTGTTGTTGTTGTTGTTGTTGTTGTTGTTGTTGTTGTTGTTGTTGTTGTTGTTGTTGTTGTTGTTGTTGTTGTTGTTGTTGTTGTTGTTGTTGTTGTTGTTGTTGTTGTTGTTGTTGTTGTTGTTGTTGTTGTTGTTGTTGTTGTTGTTGTTGTTGTTGTTGTTGTTTTGTTTTCTGTATCTAAAACGTCTTGAAGAAGTTGAAGTGGTCTGACTTTAATGGCTTCGTTTCAAGTTAAGAGCGATATCGTAGCACAAGCACACTTAGGGTATGGTCTATTTATAAACAAGATAATGAATGAAAATATTTGAATAATTTGTAAGGAAGAGCGGGCGTCATCGATATGGCGTCTCTTCTCTCACGTAATAATGTAATGAGGAGGCGAGCACAGGTCCGATATGCTACCCACTCGCTATGCCACTGGCAGCAATGAGCAATTCCTAAACGGAGGGTATGTGCTGAAGTCCACGTTTCGACCAGCAGACTTGTATTCGGCAAGGCTGCAACAGCAGCTCGAAAACAGCCCAGAAGCAATATTGAAGCAGGCTAGTCCAACTGTCCAAACGTCAGCTCTATCACACACCCCCTTTTTACGAATTTTTTTAAAATTGACTCAAGCATTACGCAAGGGCAATCGAGCGCCAAAGTGTGTGTGCTTTTACTATACACATGAACTATACATCAGGGCCACCTCCTTCTTTTTTCAGTTATATTTTCGACGCGCAAAAAGAACACCTGCAAGTTTTCTGCGGCCCACTTACCCACAAGTGGAGACAGCCCTTGTACGCATACGATCGAGCACGCATGAAGCATGTCAGAAAGTCAACGCTTGCAGCGTTCCACCTGCTTCCGGCAAGAACAATCGCCTGAGCGTGGGATCCCATCAGCCTCGGCATTCCGTTATACCATAGCCGACTCTTTATATAGTTGGTTAGCAATAAGCGAAATAAAATGAGCCTCGTACATTAAAAAGTCTGGGCAAAAGCGCCGAGAGCTAAATAGGGCATGCGTGTAATGCACGCACGGTAAGTTGCGAGAATTGAAAAAAAAATGTATAGCCAGGCATCCTAGTGGGCTAAACTGACACATAACATTAGAAAATGTTGAAAGTGTGAAGTTGAAGCAAAGCGTGAAGATCTTGATAGGCCCTGCCCGTGTTTGCACAACGCGGTAGGATCAGAGCAACCCGAAGTAAAAGAAACACTCGAGCGAGGAAGATGAGAAGATTGTGGAGAACAAATACATACTGCGCTAGAAAGCAGTGGGTGCAGAGGGGATCAAGACATCTTGTACGCCGGCGGCCCGGAATTAATTACTACAAAGTGGCCAGTCTCCGCGTTCTTATCGTCGCACGCCTGGTGTCGAGATTAACATCTTATAGGGGCAAGCGCTGGGCGCACAAAGTTCGCGGCTTTTAGAGTGTGCAGGTCGAGAACGCAAGCTTTGCTCAATCGTGTTCACTTCGAGGAAGCGTGCTTCTGTTGTTTTTTTTGTTTTTTGAAATGAAATGAACTGATTTTATTTCTGGAGAGATACAGAAAAACGAAGCGAAGCGAAAGGCCATTTGGCCTGACGTGGCTTCGCTACGCGAAAAAAGTTCAGCAAACAGTGCTACATTTAATAATAATTATCACAATACAAGGAGCAGCATAATAACAGAAACACAGAAATAGCATAAAAGCAAAAATAGGTGACATATAAGTACAAATATTAGGCTGCATAGACACACAGAATCAGAGATCGAGGCTTTTTCCATTACATATCCAAAAAACACATATATATTGATATATTATTGTAATCCACTCATATATTCATATATACATCTGCCCATATGTACGTACATGCTACTGTATATACACGCGTTTTGTACCTAAAGGTGAGAGTATATGTGGAACCTAGCCAGAAGTTTATTCGGGAATTTTTTTTCATTCGGGAAGCTACGAAACTCGAGATTACCATCAGGGTTCTCGGCTTACTGTTGCCCGGCAGCTGACGAGACGATTCCTCGAGGAATACCGGACTGGTAATGCGCGGTTGCGGTGAGATACAACTTGGTAAAATTAAATAATCAGGTGTCAAGCCCAATGATTGCGGTCATCCCTCATCTTCAGGGCGTCTCGCATCGCATCGAAAAGAATGTGGGACGCCTATAGGCGTTCGTGTAGTATTCAGCGTCCCGAACAAGCTGGGAACTCTGGTGAACACAGGACTCTGACGTGCCCCAAGAAGCACATCATGTTCTTCGTTGGGTGCCGAAGGAACGTCGTGCACATGATTCCACTGACGTGCGGACTGGTGCACGTTATCCGAACGGGGCGGTGCCTCAACTAACGTCTAAGGGAACGCAAGAATACGTTAAAGAGAGGCACGGGAAACAACTTGGCTCTCTATTGCAGCAAGCAGTGTGCGTCAGGCCACTGCGCACCTGAGTTTGAGAAGGCGCGAGTACTAAGACGTTATAAAAGGAAACAAGACCGGGAAATATTTGAGGCGCATGTCCTCAAAAAGTTGGACAGCAGATGCATCAGTAAACCATCTGTTGTCTTGTTTTCTTCTGAAGTACACTATCTCGACAATTTGAGTGGTAGGCGGCTTAATTTGGTTTTTATCTTGTTCGCCAACACGGCAGGGCTATCGTATCACGTGGTTTCTCGGCTTCGTGTGTGCAACCAACTCAAAAATAAAGCTTAGTTGCGAGTGCGCCACTTTTCTGTAAACTACTTGTCCCTATAATTTTGTACGTGGCGCTACACCCAATTATTACAATGAAGTACCAACTATAGCCTGCATAGACACCCTTGTTCAATACCTAACCCCAACCACCTCCATTAAAACATTGGCTCTTTCGTCGGCGATACTAATGTCAACATTGTTAGATTCTGTAATAGTATTTCAGATCAAGAATGAAGGCGCATGTGTCTAAGCTCTTTAAGCCGACTAAATTGCCGGCAGTATGGCGATTTCCACTAAACTCTGACAAGTACCTCAGTTCTGCAATCATTTACTGCGAGGGCACCTCCGGACTCTTACAGATGGCAGCAAGCTTTTGTAACGAACAACTGTCCAAACGGGTGGTGACCATGACATGTCCCCATGTCTAAATTTATTCCGGCGGTCACAAAGCGCTATCCAATGACCTTTGACATAATGATCTAAGATACGTAATTCCAAAGCACTGCCGCAGTGACGGACTATGTGTTATCGATTCGTGGTTTGCTCGATGATCGCTTCTCCGAATCACACTTGAAGTCATACATTCGGTGACTAAACAGGGGGGGGGGAGGGGGGGGGTATTACACTGCATTAGTTTCCAGCATACAGCAGGTGTCATGTGTAACGTGAAGATACTGGCACCCTCCTCTATGCATACACAATTTTTGGCTGCAGCACAGCGAGCTAAAAAAAAGATAATGAGCATTGCATATGCGACCTTAAAGCCACATTCTCGAAGTTAGCACTTCGTGACCTTTGACCTCGGGCCACCTCTCTATGCGCTCTACCAACGTACACGCTGATTGTTCTCTAAGACCCGGTGCAGCCGAGGTTAATTAAAAGTAAACGAGACTTATTGATCAGGTAAGCAATCTCTGTCCCCAATCTGACTTCGAGGAATGCGGTCATCGCTTGATTTGTTTGCTCATGTAGAAAGCGAGCCCCCCCCCCCCCCCCTCACACAAACCAAGCTACGGTGAACGATCCAAACGGCCAACAGTGGACCCACCGAAGAACCACATATAAAACTTTAAAGATACAAATCTGGCAAAGATACACCCAACCGAATTCTTACATGTGGTGACCCACGTATAGAACGCTTAGCTTGCTCGGGTCTTGGTACAAGAGCAGCAAAACATACATCGGCACTACTAACACAGAAGTAAAATCCACATCGTGACGTGCGATTGGCAGAACCACGCACGAGAACGTTTGAGATTACGAACGCACGCAGCTTGTGGATCGTCCTATCGATTCCTCAAAGATAACGATCGAATTCGGGGATTTCCCCACACAGTACTAATCGGACAAGGCATCGGTAGGCCGAACAGCGCATAGTATTTATTTTTGTTACTTTCTTGTTTGAACAAATAGCGTGAAATGAGGCAGGTGAAAAAAAGAAAAGAACGTACCAATAATACAATCACCGTCTACTCTTTGTAAATGCTTTTTTTATTCATCAGAACCAGTGTAGAGAGTTTGGGGTCATATAGCAGCCCGCTAACAGGTATCGCGGCAACGGGCCTGCGACCTTTGACTGCGGTCCATCCATCATTATGGGGAGTGGGAAGCATGTGGTCGCTTACGGCGCCAAAGAAAGTAACGCATGGCAGATCTGTGTAGGTTTTGGGAGGATGATACGCTGAAAGAACCGGGATCACTGACGCCTGACGCCTGGTGCGTGTGTGCTCTTGATCGTCGGTACATCGCAGTACGGTGCAGTGGTGTGTCGCCGCGTATACTGGAGTATAGTCCCGCCGCACCCACGTAAATTGCTGAAGTGTAGGTACGATGTCACTATTAATTTAGTTACGTGCAGTTAGAATGGTGAGAAACAGAAAAAGCAACGGCTTGTAATATGAAAGTGGACAGTTTTTGCCGATACTATTAATTTTCTGAGATGGTGATTGTCGAAGGTGCACGTTGACTTGTAAATTGGTGTATATCGCGTTCACAACAAAATCAATTGATTACGAAAGTAATGCAGCGCGTGTCTATAGAAAAGAAAAACAGTTACCAGTGGTACAAGAAAGAAGTATAGAAAACGAAACGAAATAGGAAAATTTCCAAAACCTGGAGTCAGCTGACGGAAGGCATGTTTGATTTGAGATTCCCGACGTAGACACTCATTATGGAAAGCAGAGTCAAGAACAGTCATGATGGTCATGTCGAAAAACATTACGACGATGGCAATCCGGATGAATAGCACATCGTGCGAGTATATACAATCTTTCGAAATAAAGAAACCAACATTGATAATTTGTGAGCAGACCTCGTGCAAAGGCTTTAAAGTTTAACAGCGTAAAAAGGATAACGATAGATTACAGGCACAATGTTGTGATAAAAGCAAATGTGCCAATCTCAACATTTTCTGTTCTTCATGTCTAATTATGTTCAATAAAAAATTGAGAGATGTGATCAGTGGTCAGAAAGGCGCCGATTAATGCGCAGTGTGCTGTGAAGAACTTAGAGCTTATAGCGCATACTTAAAGCACACTTAATGCATTTTGAGACTTTATCTCAGTTTTTCACGACGCGCTATTATTTTGGGTGGACCAGCCCATTCTGGCAGCCCCTCTGTCAATAGCGGGCCATTCATCCATTTGTCCATGCGTCCATCAAACCGTTTGTCCATCCACCCTTCCATCCATTCATTCATTTCTATAAATAAGACTTCAAAACGAATTAGCATGGCTGCTAAAGACTACAATACAACAAAGCGTTGTAAAGCTGCCCCCTAATAGATCACGAGACTGCATTGAAAAGGGTGTGAACAAAAGCTGCAAATCGTAACTCCGAGGCTCCGTCTAAGAGCTGTTTTATGAAACACGTGTGAACTTCCCGGCAGTAGGCCATGCACTTGTAACTACTTTGGCGTGGATAAAATTTATACAGACTCTTTCTGGCCACTTTCGCAGTTTTGGTCAATACAGTGTAAGTAATTTCCCTGGCGACACGGCACGGGCAAATACAAGCTTAAAATAATTCATTGAAAAGTGTTACCCTCTTACGCAGGTGTAAAGCGTAAGCTATGGAAGGCAAAGTAGACGAAAAGTTTTGATGTTTTGCCCACTAGGAGTGCCATGCCTTCAGGAAGCGTGAAGACGGGCAGTTTTCTGTGTTTCTCAACGGTCTTCGTTTTGTTTCTCCCTCTCGTTATTTCCTGCTCTATATTTCAGTTTTTTTCTATTTTTCCACTTTATTTCTAGACATTTCTCTTATTCTTCCCATCCCTCTCCTTTTTTGTTTCCTTCACCTACCGTTTTTGAAGCATGGTTTGTGTTCTCGTGTTTTTCCAGACGTATAGTATAGTAATGCCCGTACTCTATCTCACGATCAAGGTGCTCAAAGTACAAGTGGAACAGGATTTCTCTTTGGCGCGAGCGAGCGCTCAACGGACTATAGTTGTTTATAATATATTTAAGTTTTTCATGCGTTAATATCACCATCAAGGCGCTCCAAAAACAACACGAAAAAGACTTCTCTATGATGCGAGCGTGCACTCAGTATGCTACAAGTGGCTATATTGCAATGTAGTTTCGCCTGCGCTACGCCAAGCGACGACGACAGCGTGCGACAGCCTGGCATTGCAAAGTGTTCCGCACTGAAGAGGTGTAGTTTCCCGGTTCTATCTGGCACTCCTACGTGGTATGCCACTAAGAGTGCAGTAAGTATACGTACAAGGACGCTGATAACCACCTAACATTGCTGATGCTTCACGCTATGCTGCCCGCATTTGCCGGACGCCTTACCTCTTCATTGCTCTCAATGAACTAAAGCCTGGTGTCCGCTCTTCCGAACTAGTAGCTGCCATGACATGGCCGAAACATGCAAGTACTAGTTTCATTTCTCTCGCGTCTATTAAACTTTGTGGATTTCTTTAGGACATGATCGTAGATCGTCTGTCAGCCCCGGGTACTCTCAAAACTCCCACTTGTACAATTCTACTACTGCTGCTGCTGCCGCTGATCCATTATGACGGGAAACGCTATAGGGTAATTACGAGGAGAAGTTTCAGTTTTGAGGCCCAACATCTATGTCCCAAAAGCCTTGAAAGTGTACGCCCATCGCTGTCTCTTCTAATACTATTCGTAGTGTTTATTTCGAAGAGCCAGAATCTTTTATAGGAGGCAAATAACTCTTCCGGCCTCACACGTTCTGTCTCAAGAACGCTCGCCCCCGTTTACGGATGAACCCAATATCGTAAATCAACGTGTCAGCCCAGCAGCACGTCGCGCTGCACGCAACTAAACATTCCCGCTTGAGTCCCATCACACGGGCAAAACACCACATCTTGCTCCTGCCTTCCGCTATGTTGGAGATCCACTCGCTGCGCGGAGTAAATGTCCAGTCGATTCGGGTCTTTCGTGCGATCGCTTTTGCGTGCAAGCCACCGCAGCGCTATTAGAAGGTAGCCATCCGCGGACGCCATCGCCATCCGTCTTCCTGCCAGCTTGCCCTGGTGGTCGCCACGGTATAATGCCTTTTTAGGCTTAGGTGTGGGTGGTGGTACCCTGTCTATGCAGGTCGATGCTGAGAGATTGCCACGGGCGATAGAAGAAACGGAGGCTTGCTTTCGTGCGTACTTTAGTGCAGCGTCGTAGTCTTCGTTCTCTTGATCTTGGTTCATAGCAATCTTCACGAAAGTGAGCGGAAAGCCGGATTTCTATCTCCCTCGCTCCCTCGCAAGTCACGAAAGTGTTTCGATGTCTTCGATCAACATCCGCCAGGTTTCGGGCATAATTACAAATAATCGGGTTACTGTGCAGGGGTGAGAGCAACTACCGTGATTACCCTGGTGTTACGAATCAAGTTCGCCTATCTTTGTACTGGGTGCACTGAATCGCTAGATATATTACGCGCCAAATCTAGGATCTGAATGTGCCAGGAATACTTCATTAATCTTTTCTCAATGTCAACTGAAATGTGGGCTGTCACCTTTTCCATGATGAGAGAAACATGTCCATTCTGTATAGACCGATTCATTCAGTTGTTGCTCCCATGCATAAACAACAACCTGAGTCGCTTCTGATAATAATTTCTGGTGTATAACTTCCCAGAACCACTACATGACTATGAGCGACGCCATAATGGAGGGCTCCAAAAATTTCGACCTCCTGGAGTTCTTTGAAACGCACCTAAACCTAAGCCCACGGGCCTCGAGTATTTCCCGCCTCCATCGCAAATGCGTCCGCCACGGCTGGGACTCTCTCCCGTGAACTGTAGGAAAGCGTTCGAGTATTGATTGATTGATTGATTGATTGATTGATTGATTGATTGATTGATTGATTGATTGATTGATTGATTGATTGATTGATTGATTGATTGATTTTTATGTGGGGTTTAACGTCCCAAAACCACCATTTGATTATGAGAGACGCCATAGTGGAGGGCTCCGGAAATTTCGACCACCTGCGGTTCTTTAAAGCGCGCCCAAATCTGAGCACACGGGCCTACAACATTTTCGCCTCCATCGGGAATGCAGCCGCCACAGCCGGGATTCGATCCCGCGAACTGCGGGTGAGCAGCCGAGTATCTTAGCCCCTAGATCACCGCGGCGGGGCCCCAAGGAGGTTTCTCTCTAGTTTTTAAGTATCGAAGCTCTATATGACTCGGTTCTGGCAGATCGTGTCCACGGACCAAATAAGCACAAAACATTACTTCTGAAACCAACTGATTACCTTCACTAATGCAGCGTTTTTCGCTTCGAAAGGAAGTGGAAATTTGTAACAACAGTACTGAAAGTTGGGCGAGTTGGTACTCATTCATGACTTGTTTGCGCAAACACGTACGTGTTTGCGCCCGTGTTGTCTGCCTCTTTTCCTTGTGTCCGTGTACGTGTTTGCGCAAAGAAGTCATGAAGTGGAAATGGCGTAAGGTAAAATATAAATGTACGATACTTCAACGACAGGGTGAAATCGCACAAAAATATTGCGTCAGACACAAGAACACTTGCATAAGAACGGAACGGCATGCAATGTTTTACTTTGTAAGGAACAGGATAACAATACGGGGGGCTTTAGATCCCAAAATTATGATATTATGAGAGATGCTGTAGTGAAGGGCTCCGAAAATGTTGACCATCTGGTGCTCTATATCGAGCGCAGACATCGAACAGTACACGGGCTTCTACCGTTTCGCCTTCCTGGAAATGTGACCACCGTGACAGGGATCAAACCCGTGACCTTCGGCTCAGAAGCCGAGCACCCAAACCACTGATCTACCGGGCATAACTGGAAGCCACAGGATCTGCTACATAGCTTCACTTTGGGAACACCATTGACCGCTGTTCATCAGGCCATATGCGATATGCGCAAAGGAAAGATCAGGATATGTGGGCGTACTTGTTTCTAAATATGTCGACCTATTCTGTAATGATGCTGTAAAAATTAACGATAGCAACATTCACTTTACCAAATCCACCGTAGTTCCAGCTTGACTGACTTCAGCCTTGAGAGTAAGTGGAGGGGCTCTGTCTTCTTTTCGTTTCACGTACTAACCAGCGAGCTAATTGGAGCAATTCAGAAGAGCTGCCTACCGCACTTCTCAGACATCTCAACTCAATCATTGAGCAAACAAACTATGAGAAGGGGTCAGAGCGAAGCCAGCCGCAGTGCTTTGGAGCACCGCGATCAAACAAGGCGGCAGAGCAAACTTCCAAGGCAAACAATGGGGAAAGGAGGTTTCGTGGGAACAGGAGAGGGGAGGGTCGTTGTCTAACCACGACGCTGAATGCCGGCTATCCGTGAGAGATGCCATGGCAATTAGAGAGCCGCCCGTGCCGCCACCAGCGAGCTGTGCAGAAGGCGTGAAGTGAACCACCCCCGTTGCCATAACATGCGCCACATCCGGCGGCATGGGCCCACGAATGAAGATCTCAGGGTGGATCACAGCAGAAGCTGCTGCCGCTAACGGGTTGGCATGGACACGTGTTCATAAAGAACGACTGTAAGGGTTATACAAACAACTTTGTGAAAGTGCGATCTTGCATGGGTTAAAGAGTTGGTCGCCACCCCTTGGATGGGGTTAAGTTCCGCCCGCGCTAAAAAAAAAAACTGCTGAGCACTTTGTAGAGCTGGGTAGTGTGGGCTTCCTCCCGGAGCAAATCTGTGCAGCGTGAACGAAGTCGCAGCGACCGTGGGGCACCGATCGCTAGGACTGTGCGACTGTTCAAAAATTTTGAATGACAAATAGAACAACGCTGTATTCGACTCGAGCTCGAATCTAATAGGCCATGTTAAAAAAAAGATGAATACTTCTTGAAATATTTTTTGAATAACAAACAACAGTGAAAAAACATCAAGGAAATGAAACTTTGTAACACAGAGGGGTCTTATTTTGTTACAGGACTATCGACGACAGATTGGCAGGAAGATTAAGGTGTTCTTGCTGAAAACTTCAGTTTCGCCAAACCAACGGGTTAATCTACAATCTTCCTCATGAGGATCATGATGACGTTGACTCGCGAACTATATTTATACGAGTTTTATTTTTTTTAAACTGTTGAAAAAGTGCCACGATGAAAAGCGTAGTCACATCTGTATTTCAACCTTATTTAAAAACACCCTTTCGGGGCTCCCGTCACTGCTGTAAGCGATCTTGCATCAGCTCACATATTTCAGGGTTTTTTTCCTGCTAAAATTATTCGTAATGTTTCTTTGAAAGGCACTGAATTATTGTTTCAAGTAAGATGTCATGGAACTATTTGTCTGTTTCTAAAATTGTTACACGATCATCTTAGGGCTAGAGTGAAAATGGTTGCTTCACTATTCGAAAACTGTTTGAATATTAATCAATTCGTATTCGAGTTCAAATCGGCATCATCGCTATACTATTTGTATTCAATTCAGTTCACATTTTCACTGTTTGCACACGCCTACTGATTACAGAGGCTGAAAATCTACACCGCACTCCGGTTTCTTCGAAAAGCCGCGCAGAGTGAACAATTTCGCGCAGTTCAAATACAATGTTGGTGTGCCGTATTCGGACGGAGTTACACAAACGCTTTGTGGTGTCATCACAAATCTTAAGCGTTCCACTTTCTTCCAGTTAGTGATAATACATGAACTTTTACGTTTTTAAACCACGATACAAAATTATGAGGCACGCCGTAGTGGAGGGCTGCGGAGAACGACCACTTGGCGTTCTTTCACATGCTCTGACACAGAACACGGGCCTATAGCCGTTCGCCTACGTCTAAATGCAACCACCACAGCCGGTATCGAACCCGGGACCTTTTCCCAGCAACGGAAAGCCGTAACTGGCAAGCGTTTGCGTCTGTTAATAAAGCTCTTCGTCTCTATTTCTCTGAAAGTACTGCATGTGTAAGTAAACTGTAGTAGTTATAGTATAGCATTGTTACCTTGTGAATATCATAGAGTTCAACAAACGAACCCCTAAAGGGGAGACTTGAACGCCCGTTCGCGCATCCATTTTCTCGCATCCACTTGCCTAACGAGCTTGCCTCTCTCGTTTCAGAATAGCGCCCACTAAACAAACAGCCTGTGTGCTATAACAAGGCACCGCGAACCAGTCTACACAGCGTGAGCGTCAACTGCAGCTCTCGGAGCGCTGCACGGTTACTCACAAAAGAGCCCCGTACAGCTGTGGACGCGAATCGTGCGCACTTTCGCACGCTTAGGCCTGAACATAGTGTTATACTGGAGGACTGATGTGTACTTATACAAACGCCTGTCTTCTCGGCGTGGCTATCGTGGGTGCGCTTCTCCGTGGTGGGCGTTAATTGGATGGCGCGTCGGGCGCCGAGAGGAGATCATGCGGGCGGATAAGGTTCCCCGGGAGCCGACCGCTCGAGGTGGCGTTTGAAGCCGAGACAAGACGAGCCGACCGGCTCGCCGCGTGAGAGAAGCTGCCGCAGCACGGCCATGGGAGTTCACTGCGGCCAGCGCGGGGAGATGTGCCTTACTGTGGACCGGATGGCTCGCACAGCCTCGTTCGGCTACCTATAGCAGCAAATACGAAAATAGGGGAGGTTTGATCGACGGCTTGTTCCTCTGTTAGGCACTACGTAATGAAAACCGCGGAGGTACTAACAGTGGAGACGTACCATGAGAGTGAAATGACTCGAAGGATTAACTATGGGTTAGAGCACATTCGGCAAGTGTTCTCAAATCAAGAATGATAGTCTACCACTATTCCTCAAGAGGGAGGTATATAACAGCTCCATCTTGCCAGTACATTTCTGTGGAGCTGAAACCTAGAGGTTTACAAAGAGGGTTCAGCTTAAATTGAGGACGACACAGCGAGTGATGTAAAAGAAAATGATAGCTGTAATAGACAAGAAGAAAGCAGACTGAGTTAAATAATTAACGGGGGTTCAAAAAACATCATAGTGGAAATCAAGAGAAAAAAAATTGGACATAGGCCGGGCACGTCACACGTAGGCAAGATAACCGCTGGTCCTTGAGGGTAGCCGACCGGATTCCAAGTCAAAGAAAACGCGCGAGATGTAGACATTAAATTAGGTGGGGAGATGAGACTAACAATTTTGCAAGTATAATATAGTAGCAGAAAGCACAGGACAGTGTTAATTGGCTGCACATGGGAGAGGCTGCTGTAGATTCCTAGGCGTTGAACTCGACAGTAACTTGAAATATCACCGACATGTTGCATATATTAGGAAAAAAATGACGTATGGCATTCGACTACTGATTAAATCTCATCTTTATTTCAATCCATCAATACTTATGTCACTGTATTTTTCTTTTGTTCATTCGCACATTTCTTACTGTATTACTTCATGGGGCAACACATACACCACTCATCTTACTTCAGTTCAGACAATTCAAAACCAAGCGATAAGAATTCTCACATCAAGCCCATATCTCTCTAACGCTAAGTCACTACTTCACGAAAACAATATATTAACTGTATCTGAGCTAGTTAAATATAACCTTGGTATTTACATGTATAGAACTATAAATAACCAACTTCCACATTTCACTACCATTCTCTCAAATAACAATGTCACAAGGTTTGCCCTTAACAATAACTTTCTACTGCCAAAAGTTCGCACCAATTATGGCAAACAAACCATTCATTTTTCCGGAATTTCTTTTTGGAATAGTTTGCCTTCCGACATTAAAGTATGCCGTTCCCTGAAGGAAATTAAATCGAAGTTAAAAAATCATATCATGTCAACTAACTAGCCTGTTTTTGCTGCTTCTTAATTGATTCCTGTTCATTGTGAGTTGTGTTCTGTAATCATTTGTCATTGAAGTTAGCACGTTATTCTTACTTTTAAATTGTTTCTGTATATTCTTACTTTATTTGTTTCAATTGCATTTTACTGTAGCTCTGTCTCCCTGCTATGTACATCACAATCATTCTCAATTCTACATTGTACAAGAGGTCCCCTTGCAGTCTCTGACTATGGGACCTCTTTCTGTATATCATGCACATGTATTCTTCTTCATTTAGCACAATAAACCTTCTGTTCTGTTCGGTTCTGTTCTGTTCTACAAACGAGGCATTTGCCTTATCATTGGGCGTTTTTTTATATATGCAGGAAAATGGGAAGGTAGGCTACGTTAGAGCAGGCTTTCCCAACACTATAACAGTAATTTACAATATAAACACACAAAAAGCAAAATTAGGAATAAAATAAGAAAAACTAATCCAAAGCAATATGTACAATACTACATACATTATAGGACATATAATACATGAATAAGCCCAGTATGTATGGTCATAGTCCAATTAATATATCGGGATCACATTGCGGATAGAGTCTGTACAGATAGCGGCAAGGTATGATATGAACTAAAGACAGTTCGTTAGACTTGTGTTCAATAAGAAATCGCAGAGGGCGCTCACAGCGCGCCTTGGATTATCCGAATGTGGCCGCGGTCCAAGTTTTTTTGTAATTGTGAATGGTCGACTGTCAAGTCGCTTCAAGCGATCACTCAGTTCAGCGCGTTGTTGATCGTATCGCGGACATTCTAAAAGAATAGGCTCCTCTGATGCATCGACATGATCGCAGTGGTCGCAGTGCGGGGACGTTCTTCTTTTTATGCGACATATAAAGCGAAGGGTGTATGAAACACCTGATCGTAGACGGGGCAGTAGTGTGTGAGATGGTCTATCGATCTTTTGATTAGGTGAAAATCGGAGAGATGGATCTATTTCATGCAAGAGTGATGACTTTGTATTTTTGTCAAACCAAGCATCTTTGCATAATTTGTGGCACACTTCAGAAAGAACCTTCTTGCTCTCTGAGAAATTAACGGGCACTGATGTCGAGTAAACTTTTTTGTTTGCTGCAGTGGCTAATTTGTCAGCAATTTCATTTCATATCACTCCTACGTGGCACTGAAAACATATCTTGTGCTCGTACAGATAACCGATGATAATTGTTTTTAACATTTCATATATGATGTTATCATGTATATAAAAATAAAAATCTTTAATCATTTGCAGCACTCCTTTAGAGTCAGAATATATTACCCAGTTTTGCCTTTGCTGGCTTTCAACAATGAATATTGAAGCTTGTATTAATGCAACAAGTTCCACTGCATGCTGTAAACGATGTCCTTCGAGAACTTTGGAAATATTTTTCTCCTTTATATTCGGGTATATGAAAACAGATTTGAAACAAATGCGTGAAACAAATCCGTGAAAAGAAATGTGAAACGGTCTTGGTAATTGCACATTTGTTGAAGCGTTAAAAATTTGGCCTCAAGGTAGTGTGTCGAAAATTTTTTTCTATACCTTTGATGTCCAAAGTGACTAGAGGTGATGTAAGCTAACAAGGGGGAAAATTGATATCTGGGCGCAACGAATATCATTCTTGTTTAAGTGCCACCTCGTATGCTAGCAAGGTGTCACCAATTTGCCCGTTTTTTTTTTGAATAAGTTTTTCATGAAGCGGATGGGCAATATGCCTTTGCGATAAGTGCGAAAAGTGGCGGCAGAGTTCTTGAATGCGAAAAACTTGAATTGGTAGTTCTCTTCGCCTCTGTGATTACGAGGCCACTGTGAGTTGAGCGTGGTACGCCCAGGCAAATACGAAGACTGCCGGTTACGATGTTGTTTAGTTTACGCTCAATTGTCTGAGACATACTTTGCATCGCTGTTAATGCATATGCGATGGATTGTCGAACAAGAGCTCTATGAACCTTCAGAGGTGCTTCTGATGTGGCACCCCATTCGGTTCCTGTAATACATCGGAGAACATTCAGTGTACGGTTGACCTGCTCCTCTATGTTGGAAATATGAGATACCCATGCAGGTTAGCATGTGGTCCAATGTTACGCCAAGGAAACGATGCTTGCGCACAACAGGTACGACAGTCTATGGTTGACCAAGAGGTTGAGCTGGTCGTGACGTTTTCTGGTAAAAGGTAACACAGCAGATTTCTCTGCTGAAACATCTATGCCGCATTCTGTCTGAAAGCCCATTGTTATATCTATGCCTTCTTGAAGCAGATCCTGTACTTCCCGGCATTCATGCACTGACGACCAGAGGCAGATATCATCTGCGTACATTGAAATGTGTAGTGATGGTGGTAAGAAAGTCGGCAGTTGGCGCATTAGTATGTTAAATAGTATAGGGCTTAAGAAGCTTCTTTGGAATACACCTGCTTTCAGACCTCGTGGCGTGCTTCTGCCATTGCTTGTCGCCATGAATACAGTTCGGCCAGTCAGAAAATCAGAAATCCAACGAAGTAGGCGCCCCGTCATTCCTAGACTATATAACCCGTAGAAAACATGTACACGGCTTACTGTGTCAAAGGCACACCTAATGCCTAGGAGAGCTGCAGCTGTCATTCCTCCGAATGTGTTCTCGTGCTCCACATGAGTGGAAAGGTCTAAAACAGAGTCTAAAGCACTGCGACGCGGGCGAAAATCAGATTATTGGTCAGGAAATTCCTCACTGACTTCTATCCACCACTGCAGTCACTGTTGCACCACTTTCTCCATCACTTTGCTGATGCAGGAGATTAAGCCTACTGGTCGAAACGATGACAGCACGTTGGCGGGTTTACCGGGTTTAGGAATCGGAACGACTTTTGCCACCTTCCAGGAAAGTGGCACTGACGCACTTTTCCAGCTGTCATTATATATGCTAAGGAGCACCGCACTACCAGAAGGTCCGAAATAACACAGCATGCTGTAAGTGACATCATCTGGGCCTGGGGAAGTTTTTTGTCGGACGTTACGTAAGGCAGACTGCAGTTCAGCTAAGCTGAAATCTACGTCTAGGGATGAGTGCTCTTCCGTAAGTGCGTCTCGTATTAGTCGCTTTAAAGCATGCTGTTTTGAAATGAACACGTTTGTGGAACAGGCTTCTGCTGGTAGTGTTAACAAGGTACAAAGCTTGTCAGCCATGATCTCTTCCGTCAAATTTGTTGCCAACACTATCACCCGGAAAGGATGAGGGTGAGCTACTGGAGATTTTAGAGAGGGCAATACTTTCCATACTTTTGAGACTGAAGAATAAGCTCTTAAAAAATCACAAAACTCTCTTCATTTCTTCTGTGCGAGTTTATCAAGCTTTCTGCGCATCGCCGAGATCTTTTGCGCTTCTCTATACTCGTCCACGTTTCCCGTACGGCGATATCGACGCTCGGCTCTTCGACGAATCGCGCGAAGTTGATGGTATTCAGCGTCTATGCTTGGGTGTCCTGGTGGAATCAAAAGTGTTTTGCTGCTAGATTCAGTGTTGGAGAGCAGCGGGCTAATTAACACTTCAGTGTCGTCACAATTCTGCAAACTTCTTGCATTTACGTGCCTGAATATTTGCCAATTCGTGATCCGTGCACATCTACTCTTTCTGCGATTACCATACTTCATGAGAGGATGGCCAATTAATACCGGCCGATGGTCACCGCCATGTGACTCAATGGCCCCTGTCCATTGCTATCTGAGGAGAAAAATGTAACGTCTAAACATGCGCTATGAAATGGTCCGCGAAATAAGGTCGGCGATCCATCATTTACAATGCAGAGATTGTAACGACCCATAATGCTCTCTGTAGGTTTTTCTCGAGAATCACAATAAGTTCCACCCCAGAAAATGTGAAGAGCATTGAAGTCACTGCACGTAATAATCCGCCCAGACAAGGCTGTTAAAAGGTGGTCCAATTCAGTAGTAAGAACTGGCTTTCTTGGTTCCATATAGGCGCTCACTATGTGAGTTTCACACTTCACAAACTGAACCTTGCATGTCACATGCTCTGGAACATCTGTTGTAGATACATCTGTCAGGCAACATGGTAAGTCTTTGCGTACACACACAATTGCTCGGATAGGTTTGTTGTTAGGGCGACAAGATCTGTACACAACATAGTGTGAAATTCTAAAGTTTGAATCTGCGCGGGCTTCTGATATGGCTAGAATGGGAAATTTTTCTCGTACACTAGCCTGCCAAAGTCGCCCAGTTTCCTCTGCAGACTATTAGCATTCCATTGGAATATTGCGACATTTTTGAAGCGGCTATTGATATTTACCAGCACCGATGAAAGACATGTTATTGGGTCCTAGAAGTGGTTCCATAGCAAGCAAAACCTGAATCTCTGGTAATGATGTAGACTCTGGTGTCATTTTGATAATGGCCTTGAGTGTGGCAAATAACATGGGCACCAGGATTTGTCCAACGTTGTCAACAGACAGTGGGATTGGGTGTGTTGTATAACATCATAAGGGTTGCTTACCAGCGCAAACGACAGGGCAGGAGGGGACAGGAGAAGAGACGAGACTCAGCGCTCTGTCTCGTCTCTTCTCCTGTCCCCTCCTGCCCTGTCGTTTGCGCTGGTAAGCAACCAACGTTGTCACTTATGAGCCCACCTCCCGAAGGAACTACTTGAAGTGCTGCGGTGCCTCTGGCTTTTAGGTGTTTTATTTAATATTGTGTCTAGCAAGGTAAACTAGCCCTTACATTTAGACTTATTTCCTTTGCGCCCAACTGCATTTTGCTTTTTAGTACCAGTGGGGCCGTGCTAGCTTAATGCCATCGTGAGGATCTATGCCTTATCCTGAACCCAATGTCTGATTAAGGATTGGGACGCTTATAAGCTGTCCTTTGTTTTCAGCGTGAGTATTTTACGGGGCTAGAACTGTGGTTTTCCGCAACAGCTTCCGACTCGGCCTAAAACCATCACAGGGCTAGTGTCTAGGAAGTTATACCTTAATATTTGAGAAATAGGATGTGCGCTTTTACTATCGTACTAAAATGTATTGGAGCTAGAATCTGAGAAATTATATCTCATGATATGAGAGAGACATAGACATGTTTATGTAGAGATGGCAGAGAGGTCAGCTTGAGCAATAGCGATTCTCTAGCCTGCTACTTTACACCGCGGCAGCTAAAGATGGAGAAAGAAAGCAATGAATGACGATGGTAAGGTTAAAAGGTAAGTATATACTGTCATTTCCAACTGAGAAATCGTTATAGCCATGCATACTTTCCAGTTGCTTTTAAAAAGGATATAACAGATTTAGACATGAATTATCGCATTAAATTGTTTCATTTGGGGAGAAAAGTCAGGGGTCAGACATAGAATGCGGGGAAATATATCTCGTGATGTAAATGACGTGAGCCACCGCACTGTAATATATCTAAGGCGAAACATACACAAGAGCATGGCTTAAGTTTGTGAAAAAAAAATTAATTGTCTGAGCTTGATGGACTATATTTGGTGATGAAAGGCATGAAAAATCGTTTGAAATATATTCAAGACGAAACATACACGAATAGGTTGTTGTTGTTGTTGTTGTTGTTGTTGTTGTTGTTGTTGTTGTTGTTGTTGTTGTTGTTGTTGTTGTTGTTGTTGTTGTTGTTGTTGTTGTTGTTGTTGTTGTTGTTGTTGTTGTTGTTGTTGTTGTTGTTGTTGTTGTTGTTGTTGTTGTTGTTGTTGTTGTTGTTGTTGTTGTTGTTGTTGTTGTTGTTGGGGTGGGGGGATTTAGGCGAAGCCTTTACTCGCGTAATGTCGAGATGAGCTATTCAACGTAAAATCGGTCCTCTCTTTCTTTACCACAAGGAGAAATATTTCGGATTTACACCCAGTTTTCATCACTGTTCTCAACGCAGGCAAATGCCTTCTTCTGCGAGGTAAAACAGTTGGTAACCTTAGACCGACACTCTTTCTTTCTATAGCATTTCAATCTTCCATCTTAAGACCCTGCGCCACATAATCATAAAGTGACAACGAGAAAAGGCACCATTGTCCTCTCCAAAAGAGTTTTAAGAGAATGCTCTAGCAACACGAATGTTGAAACAGCAGCGGTCTGACGTCCTGCTTTATGAACCATTATGTACTGGCGTCATCTTACATGGCTGGGTTCCCAATCTGGGATAGGGTAGCCATAAGTATTTTGAGATTAGATTCATCACCGCACTGGACATTCCGGTTGAGGCAGCATGGATTGAAAGCAATCTCGAATATAACAAAATTTACGACTCATAGAAGCATTGCGTAAATCGTGAAATTTAATATTTCATATTATGAAGCTCGAAAGGAAGGCTGTGAATTTTTCATGAAGCCGGCCAAAACATGAATACATTAGAGTGAACAGCGTATCGGAAGGGTCCCCCACGTTTTTCTATAATTAGATCCAGGCTTGACGTTAACAAAGCTCAACAGAAATAAATACTAAGGTTAACTAAACTTACAGGTATATGCGCAACATAACCTATTAATTTATGACGAGGTCCACAGAAACGTTGCAAAAGATGTCTATATGAAAGCTGTGCGAATATTGATCTATCGATCCACCATTTCACCTACGCTGACTTAATAGGTCAGGTAATGTAGGTCGACGAAAGTCAGAATAAAATTGTCCAGGAAAACACTACTACAACGTCAGTTTGGCCGCATGAAAAATGTAATTACGCCTTCCCGTCTATCACTCTCTCGCCGCAAGTACCACAACTTTACTTTCTTCTAACAATGGGGCAAATAGACGTCTACATACTACATTCTACAAATTTTGTACTTTGAATGAATGAATAAACTGAATAAACTGAATACTCCGTCGACCAATCTCAGCTAGCTACTAGTACAACTTACCATCTCATGGTTTATCTAAAATGCTTGGGCCAAAGGTCTTGCTAGACATTGTTTTACGGGATGGAAGGGGGCCGGGGATATTCAGCTATACCCTTTATGCGGGCGGAGAGACACTGCAATTTTACCGGAATGTTTAAATCGGTTTCTGCAGTAGGGAATAGTCAGTTTTCGTAACTAGCTTGTTTTTCCTCATACATAAATTTTTTGCCTACATCCCACTCGGATATAGCTGGCCACCACTGTCACCAGTAAGAAATTGCGCAACGTATGCATGTCCCTTAGACCACGTAGTTATCAAGCGAGATTCAGTAAAGCGGGTCAATACGCGTGCTCTGAGGAAGATGTAGAAAGGACGGAGCACGTTCTAATTGAATGTGGAGATATCTGCCTGGGTGAACGTTTGAACATGAGCCCACATGAAGCATTGCGTTTCAAGTAGAAAAATGAAAATCTGGGCACGCCCAGGATACCAATAAGAGACACTAGTGGTGGCGGAAAGTTGGAGAAAACGGACAAAAAATAATTCGTGGGTACGATAAGGACATTCTGCCATAAAAAGGCAGGAAAATGGGCTGTGAGTTTTTTTTTTATTTTTATAATAAGATTGATTTATTGGAAGTGGACTAGGCATTAGCAAAACATCAAAAAGAAGAGAGAACAGGGTTTTTTTCTTTCGGTCACTGAGCCTGGTGGCACATGTCATCGCTTCTTTATGAAGAGGACGCTCATAGTATCCACCTATTTACTGTACATGTTACTTTTAGGTTGCATAAGTGTGCGTCTGTTTTCCAAATGCTGCTAGGAACCACACCTTGCGGAGAAGCTTATGCTCGGGCCAATTTCTAGCATTTCTCTACGCGGCCGCAGAAGTGGACTGAATGGACGTTAGTCCTTGACGGTGCAACTTATTCCCGCTGCCTGGCACGCTAAACATGACGATCGGCAACACATGGCGCATGTCGCCTCGAAAAAAATATTGAACGACTTCACCGCATAGCTTCGATTTCTGTGCAGCCCTACGGGCAACTGTGCTACCTAAACGTAGCCTACCGTAAGTCTAACTTCACTATACCTTGGTCACGTTTTGCAAATGGTGAACTTCTGACGCCACTCCCTAACACGACTCGAGTGCCTTATAGATGTAATTCTTAATTTTTGAAATGTCCTCACGTTCTCGTTTTCGCACTTCCCATTTCAAAAATACATAACCTATTACAATTTACCCGACCGTTCATTCTTCTGCCTTAAACCAAAGTACAAAAAATCTATAAATATTTTACAATTGTCTAAGCTACTCGCTATGGCATCTCGAAGTCTGACCAATGGGCAAAGAAGGGTGTTGAAGAGGAGTGCTCATGTTTTATTTCTACCACCACGTACTATTTCCCCCACCGGGTCATGCCTAACCGGGTAAGGTGTCACGCATCCAGGTTTGTGGACGTGGACTCGATTCTCAGCAACATTTACAGCGTTTCGACGTGGTCGATGCACCACTACAGCCGCTTGCTTGGATTACGGTGCACGTCAGAGCGCACCACGTGGTCTAATCCAAACAGGAGCATCCCACTACGGCTCGGTTCATAATAATATCACGTGGTTTGGCCAAACAAAGTCACAGTAACTACGGTTCCTTTCGTGTATTCGCCGTGAACTTGAATCCAAAGTACGTGGCACCTTCCGTGCAATGCCATCCATCGAACTTTGCTGTAGCGCGAGCAATATATTCCGCGGTCACGCTTGCAGCGTGACCACGAATACAGATCAGTAGATGCCACTGGATTCGTGGAGTCTTTCAGCTCATCAACATAAATATCCATGAAATTAATGATGAAGGGTGGCCAAAAATACGGTCCTAAGGTCCATAATGTTGACGTTGAAGTCGTCGACTAGTATGAAGAACGACAGACGTACGGACGGATGGACGTATGAACAGATGGGCAGACGGACGGATGGCCAAACGGCACCGGGGATCATGCATTGGACTGTCATATACATTACTGATGTACACGAATACACTAACACAGATGTTTTCGTTTTTTTTTTTTTGCAGGTGTCCAGTTTCGGTTGCGGTTTAGTGCAGCGTGACAAGGACGTCTTCGATGGTTCGCCCGTAAAAAGAGACACAGGGAAAGAGCCTCTTCTAAACACATGCTCTTTCTGCGTTGCCTCAGCTAGAGAGGCAACCCTCGATAACCTGCTGGGAACCTTATGATGATGATGACATATGGATTTTAATGTCCCAAAACCACAATATGATTATGAGAGACGCCGTAGTGGAGGGCTGCGGAAATTATGACCACCTGGGGTTCTTTAACGTGCACCCGAATATGAGCACACGGGCCTACAGCATTTTCACCTCCATCGAAAATGCAGCTGCCGCAGCCGGGGTTTGATCCCCGCGACCTGCGGTTCAGCAGCCGAATACCTTAGCCACTAGACCACCGTGGCGGGACGCCTAATGGGGACCTTTCCGGGTTTTCCCAACGCTCGCACCCACCACCTACGTGGCCTTGACGACAACCGCGGTCAACCAGCTGACTTAACTTGCTGGGCGCGCAATCCTCTGCATCGACCACTTCGAGCTTTTGTACTAGAAACCAAACTCTTTCTTTAAACGCGAAGCTACTTAGAAGCTATGCTATGTTTTCGTTGGGGTCATAGTATATACTATATGTAAGACACATTAAACTTCAACGAATAAGCAGGCTAAATATGCGGTAAAATATATATATATATATATATATATATATATATGTGTGTGTGTGTGTGTGTGTGTGTGTGTGTGTGTGTGTGTGTGTGTGTGTGTGTGTGTGTGTGTGTGTGTGTGTGTGTGTGTGTGTGTGTGTGTGTGTGTGTGTGCGCACGCTTTTTTGCCCCTAGGTATGAAAATAACTAAAAAAAACGGGGGTGGCCCGCACCACCACGAGGTACAATAGGCTCAAGCCAATCTAACATAAATGATTGATTGATTGATTGATTGATATGTGGGGTTTAACGTCCCAAAACCACTATATGATTATGAGAGACACCGTAGTGGAAGGCTCAGGAAATTTAGACCACCTGGGGTTCTTTAACGTGCACCCAAATCTGAGCACACAGGCCTACAACATTTCCGCCTCCATCGGAAATGCAGCCGCCGCAGTCGGGATTCTAACCCGCGCCCTGCGGGTCAGCAGCCGAGTACTTTAGCCACTAGACCACCGTGGCGGGGCCTAACATAAATAACATATTTGAGGGAAATTTTCTGAATTTACTTGTTTTTAAAAAGCCATTTTTAAATAATCAGGGTAAAACTAATGAGTGCGGCCTGAAAGTGCAAGCAGAAAACCGATTAGCTTCTCGGGAAGGAACAGTTCGACATGCAGCAGCAGTTCATTTCCGTAAGTTAAGAGTTTGGGGTTCATGCTCATGCTCGTGTATGTGCATGTGTGTGTACGTGCGTGTCTGTATGTCTGCGTGTTCATTTAAGATGTGTTGCCGTTGACTGCAGGAACGTACAACCAAGACGTTGAGGTACCAGCCCGTGGCCTGGAGGATGAGGTAGGCGTTGATGAGAATGGTAGCAGTAGTGGCACTGAAGTTGGTGTCCATTTCTTCACCAGGAGCAGTGTATAGCCAGGCACGGCGGGCTGTCGTTCAACCAGCAATGCAACATAAAACCTTCACCAGCCTGTTTGCTACTTCGAACTTAGATAAGACATCCGTTTAAAAAGTGGCATGCTTTTTCAAGTGAAAGTTAAATGAGCACGGGATAATTACTCGCGCAAGCGTTGCGTATGCCATGATTGATTGATTGATTGGTCGATTGATTAATTATTTATTATTTAATCAATTATTAATTATTGATTGATTGATTGATTGATTGATTGATTGATTGATTGATTGATTGATTGATTGATTGATTGATTGATTGATTGATTGATTGATTGATTGATTGATTGATTGATTGATGTGTGGGGTTTAACGTGCCAAAACCACCTTATGTATATGAGAGACGCCGTAGTGGAGGGCTCCGGAAATTTCGACCACCTGGGGTTCTTTAACGTGCACCGAAATCTGAGCACACAAGCCTACAACATTTCCGCCTCCATCGGAAATGCAGCCGCCGCAGCCGGGATCCGAACCCGCGACCTGCGATTGATGCCGTGATTCATGTACTTGGGGAGGATGGAGAAGTGATGCTTTCGTTATCAGTCGCAGGGGTTTTCCCCACCTTTTTTGGCATAACTGCGATTATAATCGAGAGCATCCACGCAGACATTAATATGATAGGCTACGATAGCAAGGGATGTAAATCGGAGTATGAAGCGACGTCCTGCTAAAGCGTTCGTAGCTAATGTGAGTCGTGTGGATGCCATAGTGACAGAGTAGAGCATTACAGACACCAACTGAAGTAGATACGCACGAGATTTTTTTATAGGTCAATAGCTCGTATAATGCGCAGGTAGTGTTGTACCACTGTTGCGTACACGTAAATGGGTCGGGATGGGTTGCGTGTGTGGGCATTCATTGAAGCTGCGCTGTTCGTTCAAGCAAGGGGTGCCACACATACACCTGTCAGACGTAGTTATATTAAATCGATCAAGATAATACTGAAAGTGTCCGTGACCAGACAATAAATGTATTAGGCATTTAAGAGGGGGGAACAAATCCATTGGAATAATGTCTCAGATTCCTCAGTCTGCCAATGGGTGCGCCAGTACGAATTCAAAATTTTATGAAACTGAGTCAGTACTGACCGAATTAATATTTTGTCGAAACACACGAAGCCTGATCTCTCTCTTGGTGCAGCTGCTGCGTCACCTATTTCGTCTTTTCAAGTTCCCAGATGGCTGGGTACATGATACAGGTTTATCATTTGCCTGACGAGATTATATGGATAAGACGCCGCTTGATGTTCCACATTCATTCGTCGTTATCAGTGAGACTTGACAGTTTTATTAGGAGAGATAGATAGTTTGTGTAAATGTGAGCTGCCCTGTTAAAAATATATTTGTAAAAACAATATAAACTGCTCCTTGAAATGCAAATAATTCTGTGGCATATGCACTTGAAGCGTTGCGTATCTCAAATTTACTGACAGTCATGATTTTTTCATCTTTAGCCAAAGCGATGTATGCCGCTCCCGCCATGTATGACGGGTAAAAGCCGTAAATGCATACGTGCATGGCTTTTTGTGTGCGTGTGCGTGTGTGCGTGTGCGTGTGCGTGTGCGTGTGCGTGTGCGTGTGCGTGTGCGTGTGTGTGTGTGTGTGTGTGTGTGTGTGTGTGTGTGTGTGTGTGTGTGTGTGTGTGTGTGTGTGTGTGTGTGTGTGTGTGTGTGTGTGAAAGGAACTGCATCTTGTGGCGGTGAGATTTCAGTTAAACTAAATTTGTATTTTTTTACCGGGGTGATAACCACACAGACTGCATGTATATAGTATGTCAGCCAGTTTGAATGTTTTTACACCATAGTGAGTTATATTCCGGAGTATGAATAAGGAAAATTCTGCAAATAGTCTGTGCAACTCTAGTCGTAACGGAGGTGTGTTAGCGAGAATTTGTAAGGATGACGTACGTGTGGTGTCAAATGCACCTGGTAATAAAATAGCACGGTTCACTGAACCGTTAAAACTCGCGTTCTAATTAATTCCTATGGGAACATAGGCCACCATAATAGAAATCCATATGTAAGAGATGGCACGACAACTTGGCGGTAGTCTAACGAGTGAACTGTTTGGCGAATGGTGCGATTTAGCAAATTGGAGAAGGCAAGATGGGGCTTTTCACTTTAGCTTTTCCTTTTACGTAATCAATGTGAGCATAAAAATTAAAAGAGGGGTCGAATAATACGTTAAGGGTCTTAATTTCTTTTCTGTGTTTGAGAAAAATGCCGCCCATGTCGATAGATTGGCGGCGTTTTGATGTACCAATGTGCCCGTTGTTAAAAAAACACGAAGTAACTAGGACATCTCGGCGCTTACCGAAACCTGTTTTTCTCGTGCCCACCTGTACAATAAAGCCAGGACATGCTCAGCCTCTGCTTGTAACCGGAGCCTGGACGTATCTGTGATGACAATGATGGTATCGTCCACATGCGCCTGTATGCGAATGCGCTGGTGGCATGGGTCGATTAAGTAAGCTGTGTATTACCATGTTCCACAGTATCGGACTGACAGGGGATCCATGCGGGCTTCCAATGGTTTGGTGAGCTGCCCTTTGTGAGACGTAGGTTTGAGAATTTAGAGTGCGGTTCGACTAAAAAGAATTCAGTAGGCAGTACAAGTTTTTTGACACCTGTGCTTTCGACGCCTGTGCAGGATGTCAAACGCTATCGAATGTTCCGACAAAGTCAAGAGATATGGGTATGCTAGGTAGTTTGGATGCCTTGGACGCTGCTGATTCGATTCGTAGTGCGTACAGTGTGAAAGTAGCACATTTATTGTGCGTAAAATCGTATTGATTATTGTGAAGGAGATAATTAGTGTGCAAGAAGTAATACAGACGAGCATTCAGGAGTCTTTTTAACACGTATGTGCGCATGTGTGTTGAGGCTTCTCGAGGAAACCTGTAGCACAATGGCACAGGCCGAACACTGTACACATGCCCTAACAAATTACCCATACTAAAATGGCGCCTTGCCACTGGTAATAAAGCGGGATCTTCGGATTCTCTGTCGAGGCATATTCTCCACACAGTCCTCCTTGAATTGCCCAAGGTGACTGGAAGACGAAGTAAGTTTAAATTTATATATACATGTATCCCTCAAATATACTGGGCAACGTTCGGGTAATGTACGGTTACTCAGCAGTACAATACCCAGAGCTTCGCCCACTCTTCCTGATTCACTTAGTGAAGATGAGTGAACTTTTTTTGTTTAACTTATGCCATAGGACATACTATAGCGAATGATAAAATGAAAGAACAGGAAGAATGATACTACTGCCGGCAGGTGCACTGCGACTGTCAGCCTAACGTCTGTAGCTGTACGTTACACGACGCCAATAGAGTGAGTAGCGTGACAGAGCTTAAGCTTCGGAAGACTTCTACTAAGCCTATTGCACTGTCGCAGCCGGTGCTGACCTATATATTCAAGTGTTCTGTGAAAACCGCGTCCTTTTCAGACGTGATGTCAATCGACTTAAGTGCTGACGCTGTCAGATATATTGCGCAATACAAGTGCGACGGGGGTAATGTGAACCAGGCAAAGGCATACCGACACGTACGGACAAAAACAACACGGAACGCAAGGAAGATTTCTTCAGTGGCTATTAGGAACGTGATGTCACATATTTGGCCACTTCGTCCAGTTCTTTACATGGCAGTTAATATTACAACCACAGTACATCATTGCTTCTTATGGCCGCCAAACTTCGCCATCACGCTATTTCTTTTTCAATGGCCGAAATACGAGTATTGTTTAAAAGTGGAATCGCGTTGGCCAAGAACATATTGCTGACGAAACACATGGATTGTTTTCTTGGTCTTGAGACCAAGTCCTTCTATATAAAGAAGCAGCATTTTGTGTAGCTATTTATTGATCTCCTTTTAAAATACTTCTCGCGGAAAATTGAATTGTCGAACTGGGCGAACAACAGGAACCCTGCGAATCAATGAATCGTGATTTCTTACGGGCGCATGTATAGGTGCAACAATCCATATGGTTTTGCTCTAAAGTGGCCCCACTGAGGCAAGGTTGCGAACCCGCAAAATTCAATTTGAGGCAAATAATAAATCCAGGAGACATTAAGGCGTCTAGACAAGGAATCTCAAACACGCGATTTGCCGACCATTGGCTTATGGCCTGGGCTTTACAAAGAACATTCTATGTCCTACATTTAGTTTATTTTGTTACTGTTCCTGGCACTGCTAATTGGTGCTTGCATCATTTTCTCACCTATTGTGATTAATGCGTGTTAGCTTCATGCGTGTTAGCTAAATGAAACTGGGCTTAAGAATTTTTTTATATGCACTATATGCAGTCACCCCGTGTTGAATTATAGGGGTGGAACTAAAATTCCAACACTCATTGATCGGCGTGCATATTTTCGCCACTCTCTGAATCAGTGTCGATATGCTTTGTGAAATCTGACACTAAACTTTTTTAGAGACCCATATATGAGAATGAAAAATATCATTCAAATGACAATATTAGATAAAGTTTTGTCCGAACTCTCCCATTTTTCCTCTACCCCTCCACTCTTCACTTCTTCGGTGTCCTGCCCATTCGCAAGAATAAATATACTGTTGGCGGCCTGGTAGCTGATGTGAGTTTGAAACACTTGGTCTAGACTAACGGCACTCATTGTGCCACGGTGGCTGCATTTCGCTCAAAAGGACAGATAAATTTTTAAAAAGTTGGCCATGTGCGTACTTTTCATTAAAGGAGGACCTTAGATGATCAAAATGGATCTGGAGTCTCCCAGTCCACCGCACCTCGTACTCATATGATGATTACGGGATTCTATATCCGAAATTTTGTGTATTTGAAACTGATGCCACTGCGAGTTGCACGCTTTCACATTATTTTCATCCGCATGCTCATTTCAAGACTTACGACGCAATCATATACTCATTTTGCATGTTGTGTTGCGAACGTGAAAGTAAAGTGACCATCTCAGAAGCTTTAAAAAAAGAAAGACGCTGTCTCACGCACAACCACGGTGACAGCAGCGCACAGCTTTACACAGTGTTGTACAGCTGCGCCTCTGGCTTAAGCCCTTTACATCAGTTCTCAACACATATGAAAATGCAGCCAGACCAAACAGTGCAATTGGCAATGCAGATCAGCATTGCAGTCGCAACAAACAAGAGAGCCATTGCGCACAATCAAATCTATCTTGATTCACACTTTTCGATTGAAGACAGCATCTGAAAGCTCAATTGGTGCACGAACTGCGTGATCCATAGCTTCTGATCTCTCCCGCGATATCAAGGCATTTAGCCTAAAGGCTTGCCACATCGCGCACCTGTGTGAGTGGGCCTGTCAATCATGGCTAACCGCCTACAAGTCGCCAATAGAACAAAGAACTTACAGTACTGCACTCTATACAAGGGAAAAAAAGAACCCTTCGGTGCTTCTCAGTGAGTCCTCATTAGAAACGTACATTACTACTTTAGGAGATGCGTGTCAGCTCCCTTTAACGTTCACTATATATGACATACTCTTGTAATAGTTTATGGGACCCCAGATACAGTGTATGCGTGTCTGCAGGCACATAAACATTCGAAATTGGGATGAAAGGACAATTTCCACCATAGCTGAACATTGATAGCACACCAGCTGCGTTATCCCAACGTCACTGGTTCCGTCACTACCACTCGCAAGTCATTCTTTAATCCACGTTACGTTCTTCCCATTTGCGTGGTAATTACTACAAGCAAGCGTTATTTGGAGGTCGCAGGTTCAGTTCATACCCAAGGCAAGTTATCCTGTCGTTCCCTTTTCTTTCATAACATTTACATTGCATTCAGCATTATTGTCATCCTCTGTAGTTTCCTTGGCAGTGTCGCTTGTTAGTTCACATTACTAACTTTGCCTCGTCTTTCTTGTCTCTTATTTCTAACTAATGTTTCTGTAATATATAAAACTGAGCCCTTAATATTACCCTTCTTTCGTTGTTTTTTAAATATCATTTAACCCCTTTTGTTCCTTACACCATTGCTGGGTAGCAAACTGCTCATCTGTGTTTTTAACTTTTCTGCACATCACTGCTTTTCTCTTTTTTCCCTCGGTGTTATCGACAAGATTTCATTTGAACGCAATAAATTACAATTTCCTCAATCAGCCGGATGACCCGAGCATTGTTCGCTGCCGAGATAAGAAAAAGAACCAGAATACAAAGATATCATGCTATACCAGCAAAAAAAAAAACGTCGTACGCTCTTTCTCAATCCGGATTGCTTTATTGCGCGGTGCAATCAAGCGAAGTTATCTTCTTGAGAGTCGTGATCTCATGCGGTCGCCACTCCCAATGCGATGCAAGTGTGGTGCTCGCGCATTTATGCGTGTGTTTATGTATGTGGACGCTGAAGAAGCAGTGGCGATCTTGATAAGGGTCCAAGGAAGTCAACAGGGCAAAACTAATTAGTTATCTTAAGCAAATACGTGCCCCCGTACTCCTCATGGTACAGAACAACTGAAAAGGACGCCGCACAGCGTTCGAAAGATACAGGTAGCGTGCGATACGGTATATAGATTGCAAGGCCTCTCTTTGTCCGGGCTAGCTCTTTCCGGTTCCAAACGTGCGCTAAACTTCAACTCATCGTGTATTTCATATTGTGTGGCTATTCACTGTAAATATTAATCTGAGCGCTTTCGTGCTGTCGTTTGAACGAAGTGGTCAAGAGCTTCAAAAAAAATGAGCGGGTGTTGTATTATTTCCTGTCTAGTGGACACCGTTCCTCCTTGCTGGCTATAAAACTGTTGCTACGCTTTGTACTTAGATACTCAGGTAGCGTGAAATGATAAATTACTAGGCAACTTTGTATAGTTGCTTCATAGTGGCATTTATTCCAACATGACTCCTGTAAGCATGCTTATTTGAAATAAACAAACTATATGAACTACCAGAAGTGTTATTTTCATAGAATTTTGTTCTTCCGTTACTCAATCTGAGCTACACTCAAACCGTTACTGATGATCATCGCCGTGGCGATGATCATCATCATTCACAGCTATACTTAGGGCCACTGCAGGAAAGTCCTCTACCATCGAGAAAGAGGACAAAAACTAGAACGGACAATAAAACACTAAAGTACCGCTACTTGGACAGGTGTCACTGCAACCGACGATATGCGCACAACGTGCTGTGACGGTCACCCAACGACAAATACGGTGAATCATACTTACGATGTGTGTCGCTTTAGATTATCATTAGGCATGGCGAACCTGTGATCTCTGGATCATTCGCACCAACATCGCAGTTGTACCGTAGAAGGACAGATATGCGGGGTTTAACGTCCCAAAGCCACCATATGATTATGAGAGGTGCCATAGTGGAGGGCTCCAGAAATTTCGACCACCTGGGGTTCTTTAACGTGCACCCAAATCTGAGCACACGGGCCTACAACATTTCCGCCTCCATGGGAAATGCAGCCGCCGCAGCCGGGATATGAACCCGCGACCTGCGGTTCAGCAGCCGAGTACCTTAGCCACTAGACCATAGACCACCGCGGCGGGGCGTACCGTAGAAGGAGCAATCGTGGTGAATCTTTTTTTTTTTCTTCGGTTAAAATCCTCGTGTTTGGACACGGTTGAATAGAGGCTTCTTCGGGAGGTTCGAAAGAACCCGCAACGTGACGACCGCGCGGGCCCTTGGCCGATGTCACGGTCCGCGCTCATCGGCTGATGTCACGGTACACGGCCGATGACGGAAGCGGATCTGACCTGCTTCAACGCCGCGATCGGGCCCGCACGCCAAGTAAGGCGGCTTTATTGACGCGCATGCGCCGAGCGCATAAAGCACGCACGAATGCTCGCGACCCCTGCAGGATCATAAGGTCCGCGTGTGGTGTGCGCGACAACGTTCGAAAAAGATCGCTAACTCTCCCTATAGCCACCCGCTTCCCCCAATAGAGTCTCCTCCTCTGGGCATCTGCAAGACGCACATACACAAAATATCACGCACCCACGCACACGTTCACGCAAGCATATAGCTGCACAAAGCCCCCATTCTCGCACATCATCTGCACAACCGCATCCCTCAAATTCCGTCCGCTGTTGAGACACCCGAAGTCTCGCCGGGAGTATACGCCGTGTTCACACGGGCACGATGGACCTTTCTGAGACCGAAACCAGGTTTGGGAAAAATGCGCGCTTGGGTCAAAACTGATCTAAGAGACCAGGTGTAAGGAAGATTTCGAAACTGAATGTAACAAAAGAACAGTACGTTCCACGCACGTATCATGGGGATCGATGTTATCCGAAGCAGGGGGGGAGGTGACATTATTGTAATTATGAAATTGAAAATGAAACAAAAAATTTTATAGCTTTCCGAATGTTGCGGGACAGTTCGGCTAACCCCCCCATGATAATTATTATTATTATTATTATTATTATTATTATTATTATTATTATTATTATTATTATTATTATTATTATTATTATTATTATTATTATTATTATTATTATTATTATTATTATTATTATTATTATTATTATTATTATTATTATTATTATTATTATTATTTGTAATAATTTATTTCTCTATCTATACTAAGCTTCACTCGTTGGTTCTTTTTTTTTCTAGCATAAACATATTGTAACAATGTTTGAATTTGGGTGCAGGCAACACATTTGGCAGTTGTGATAAATGTAAGTTTGGTGTCGTCTCACCTCTGTTGTTGTGTTTACTTTAACGCTGAGCTGTATGAAGTATGAAATATCAACCATTCCGCTGCCACATGCTGCTCCGTGCACCAAAACCGTGGGTTGCAAGCCGCACGTTCTTACGCGCTGCGCGATGGTGACGAAGTTGAATGTTATTTTTCGCATTAAATTATGGCTCGTGCAGCCATGAAGTCAAAGAACGAGACTTCAGCATGCGGGTGTCACATGAGCACTTTCTATCGCGATCGAATTTCCGGACCGTGATTGACTCCTGTCTGCATCTAACGCAACCAAGATCAAGAAACTTGGGCTCGATAGCCTTCGAAATTACATCGTGTGGTGCGCATACAATCAAATCGGGGATGGTAAGCGCCTTATCTGAACGATGAAGTGTTTTAAGTAGCGATCATTTAGCAGCTCACCCAATAAGAGTTGGGTGCCTGTGAAATGATGTATTTGACGAAGAAGCACCAAAACCAGAACAGATTGCCGAACGGGTAGGAACGGCCACACAAACCACAACACTAACAAGCGCGCACAGCAAAACTAGCGACCCGTATACGGAAAGCCACAACGTTACCACCGCACGCACGCCACATGAATATAAGTATCGTGGATCTCAAGGAGCACTGAAAGTGGTTGACGAGTCCTATACATCGTGGTGTTCACGCAAGATCAGGCGAACCAGCACGGTCGGTTCCATAGAAGAGTGGCAGCATGGACTAGTTGGTATGGCTTGGCGATAGTTATAGCGCGAGAACAAAACGATGACACAGAGACAAGAAGGCGCTCGTGTCCTTCGTGTCCTTCTTGTCTTTGTGTCATCGTTTTGTTCTCACGCTATAACTATCCCCGATTCCAAACAGGAGCACAACTAGTGGCTAAGGTACTCGGCTGCTGACCCGCAGGTCGCGGGATCAAATCCCGGCTGTGGCGGCTGCATTTACGATGGAGGCGGAAATGTTGTAGGCCCATGTGCTCAGATTTGGGCGCACGTTAAAGAACCCCAGGTGGTCGAAATTTCCGGAGCCCTCCACTACGGCGTCTCTCATAATCATATCGTGGTTTTGGGACGTTAAACCCCAAAAATCAATGAAATCAATCAATCAATCGATTCCAAACAGGAGCACGACTATTCACGTTCACAAAGCACACCGGCAACGACAAGCACAAATCACGGTGTTTACGCCCACCACACGAACACCAAGCTGATCACAAACGTGCTAATAAATTATGCTTGATATGCATTCATCATAAAAGAGAGAAAAAAAAACGTTCGTAGGCTGCCTGAACCGGTGTTGTAAACTTCCAACGAAATGCAGAACTGAATGCAGGAACAGCGCAACCTAGAAGTAGTTACTTCTTAACTACGGAAGCGAAAAAAACAAGGACAGAAAAGAGCGCTCTTTTCTGTCCTTCTTTCTTTCGCTTCGATAGTTACGAAGTAATTAACTACTTCTAGGTTGCACTGTTCCTGCATTCAGTTATGTCTTACCAACTTGCCCAAGCTTCCACGCTTCATAATTCCAACGAAAATCCGGAATGTTGATTGATTGATTGATTTGTGGAGTTTAACGTCCCAAAACCACCATATGATTATGAGAGACGCCGTAGTGGAGGGCTCCGGAAATTTCGACCACCTGGGGTTCTTTAACGTGCACCCAAATCTGAGTACATGGGCCTACAACATTTCCGCCTAAAAAAAAAAATCCGGAATGTTCCCCTATCAAAGTCAAGTTCAGTGAAAATAGCGTTAATTTATTTTGACCCGGTGAAAATAAGCTCGCCTTATTCTCACCAGGTCGCAGCTGCTGCAGCCATCCTTCTTCACGACCGCTTGTGAAAGAACTGTGCGAGGCCGTGCTGTGTAGTCTCGAGCTGACTATTTCTGCTTCTCTTTCTTACTCCTCTTCTTTTCTGTCTATTTCCGTTCTATTATTCTCCTTTTCCCCCACCCCAAGTGTAGGGTAGCCAACCGAACCAAGCTTGGTTAACCTCCCTGCCTTTCCTCTCTATTTATCTCTCTCTCTCTCTCTCTCTCTCTCTCTCTCTCTCTCTCTCTTCTTGGCGGATGAGTGATCGCAGCACCGGGGCTCTCTCAGGTAAAACTCTCGGTAACTCTATGACTGCCGCCGGTGCTGCCACCTCGTGACAGCGCATTCTGACCGCGGTGGTTGCTAATTCAGCGGGCCCGACCGTGTCCGCCGGGATTGCCCTGGTCCAAGCTGTCCGGCACCGCCGCTCGGTCGTGTGCCTCCCCACACACTGGGCGTTCGCCATGGTCGAACGTTCGAAGCGCTGTTACCGATACCATGCGGATATATCTCGTGATCGTCGATCGCGGATGTTGGGCCCGGCATGAAAAGCACCGTCCGAGGAGAGGATTGCGTTCTAATGGCGATCGGGATATATGCCACGGAAAAACGTTATTGAGCGTGTGTGTGTTGGAGGAGGGTCAGGGGCGGGGGGGATCTGATGAGCGCGCGGGGGGTCTCATTCTACCCTGGCCAACTATGACCCCCCAACCCCACAACTTTGACAACCCGTAAGATCACGTGACCCCTTTCCTAATTGAGCCACCTACGCTGTGCGCTGGTTGAAAGGCACGGGGTTTTGTAGACTTACTTTAGGTGCGGGTTTGAATGCCGCCGTACTAAGATGTTATTCTTGCCGTCCTATATAAATACCGAGCAAACAAACAGTGCTATACTTGTGGATGCGTGCATGCACGAAAACGGTTGGGTCCATGCATTTGAAGTTTCATAACCTTTATCAATTCACGTCGTCTTACGCAATGATAATGAAAAAAATCGTGTAACAGTTTAAATTGGAGGCGCCTCTATGTAATAGGCGGAATAATAACAATAATATTAATAATAATAATAATATTAATAATAATAATAATAATAATAATAAGATATAAAATAATAATAATAATAATAATATATAAAATAATAATAATAACACCAGCTTCGTTTAAAGCTCAGATATAATCTTGAGGTGCATTGTAATGTAGGGCTTGCGACAGTTTCACCATCTGGTTTTGTATAACGTGCAATAGCGTTGCACACTACTTGGGCCTCTATGCCATTTCGCTTCCATCAAAACAACACCACCTAGACTATTGTCAATAGTCTAGGTGGTGTTGATCAAGTACGACCGCCTCCGCCGGGATGAAACCAGCGACGTTCAGGCCAGCTGCCAAACGCCATACCCGCTAAACGACCACGGCGGACTTGTCAGGTAAAATCGTCTTTACGAAATTTCGATTTCAAATTGAAAGCAGGCATGCGCAAACTTCGGTCACGGTGCAGCGGTTTTTGAGCGCTACTTCTGTATACGTTAAGTGGCGTGTTCGATTCTGTGCGATCTTGCAGAATATACAGGTACAAGCGACCGCGTGCTTAGAATCAGGTGCGCATCAAGAAAACGCAGGTGCAGACAAAAATATTCCGAAGCCCTTACTACGGCGCTTAACATAGCAACAGTGTTGCTCAGACCTTGAAGTATCAGACATTTTGGTACCAAAATGATAAACAGGCAAGACAACGTTCGAGACATAGCCAATGTTACTTCAAGGCGATTCGTGGCTTTGGATAACTCGGGAAGCGGAAGTGATCATCGGCCACGTCAGCGTGCACAGGAATCTGTCAAAAAATTCGTGTGTTTGCAGACTACGTCGCAGTGACCTAACATATCGCCAAAACTTCTGACGTCATCGCATCACATTGACGCTTGTTGAGGTACGTGACGGCGGGAGCACGAACGCAATCGACTGATAATAAACAGAGAAAGATGGGTTATGCCTCTAACGTTTTACGCGTACTTGTTAAGGACCACGTAAACTTTACTAGCCGATGCGCATATAATTTCCTTCTTTGTTCAATTACAGCTTTGTCAAGCGTGCTGTTAAAGCCGAGCTTTCCGTGTATACATTGAATCCTTATTCCTCGCTTACTAATATGAACATTTTGGTTAGAGAATTTTGAAGTTATCAGTCTCTTTTTTATTTATTTGTGTTCACCATCTATACGATTCCCGTTTAAACTTACGAGTAACAAAACAGCAACGACTAACAGAACCCATGGTATACAAGACGCTGAGAAACTCGGTACGTAGACCCTAGAAAAAAAATTACCGAATGAAGCATCACTTGTCCTTCAGTCTTTCTCGTATCTCTGAACAAACCTCGCCCTTCTTTCATCTCATCTTTTTTTTTTCATTGCATGATTTCACACAAACTCGCTTAGGTGTCAGTCTATACGTGCAGACAGTGTACACACCAGACAAGGTTGAGAACCTCACGCCCCAGTGGGCGCTGTCATCGGTCACGACACGCTTCCCTTTACTCTCGCATCACGTCGTACGCGCAGCCAAGACACGTACAAGAAAAATGAAAATGGGAAGGGGGGTTGCTGTGGCGGGAGGAAGTAGAATTAATGAGCCCCCGAGGCAGGTTGCGCCGGCCATTCATGCATCTATCTAGGTCGCGCGTCCCATTCATTCGGAGAGCCATCGAGGCACGTTGCCAAGTGAGCCCGTATACTATGGTAACATACCCTTTCCTTCCGCTTCGATAAACGAAGGCCCGGACGTTTCATTGTGTTTCGGGACGAACTCACGCTGCTTCTTACAACGCACGATCAGAGTCCATTGATGGACCCTCGGTGTGCACAGCCGCCGCATAAGCAGGCCGATCAGCCGGGAAGTCCTCGATCGAAGCACGGGGAGGCAGGTGGCGGGACGAAAGCGGATGTGAGAAACAACAAGAGCGAGATACGTGACATAGCCAACGCCCAGCGCGTTTCCATCCTGGAGATTTTAGCAGTGTCGGTCAACGTCGCGCAAAAGAACGTCACGTGACCTAGTCGGAAGCGTCAATGGCGTCACTGACAGAGCAGCACGTCACCGTCGACTATGGTTCTGACAGATATCGATGCTGGAAGAATCCCATTCATTTCCTTCTACGTTCGCTAATGCGCCTGATGGAAAGCAAAAAGACATCTCTTCGCGGAGGAGCTGGTATGGCCGATGTCTGCCGTGAGTCGTAGTTGGCGAATAATTGTCCCAGAGAACTGACACGCCTTCAGTCACCACCCAAGGACTCTGTATACAGATGGTTAAAAGGAGAAGGGTGGAGCATGCGGCCCGGATGTCCATCAGTGTGTTAATCCCGATGCTTCATTCAAACCTCACTCAATTACTTGCAATGTTGGAGCAGAATGATTAACCGTTTGTTTTTCCCCCGCGCATGTCTGTCGGTTTCATTACTTGTTGACTACTTTACGGATAAGCACATCAAGCTTGTTCTGGAACACCTTTACGCTGTGTGAAGCACAGAATATACCTTCGTTGATCTGTCCTGTCCAACACTTACCTAAGCCTCACCAAGAACACCATATTACATGCAGAGAGTGCAGTATCTTTGCACCACATTTTATGATATTGTAACGTCTTATTCGATACACTAGGAGTATTCTACAGATATCGTGCAGTGCTCACGCACGGACGGTGACCTCGGGTCACTCTGACGCATCCGCCATCGTGCAACCCGAGACTGTGGAACTTGCAAATGAATGATCGGCGCGAGGCGATCAACGCACCGAGAACGCTATGCCCACACCGGCACGCGCGTCTAATACAAAGCAACACGCCGTGTACGCCGAGCCAGGCCCGTCCGTCTCCGGGGTCCCATGGTGCGAGACGGCACGGCGGCGGTCATTTTCCGATAGCCCTCTCGTAAGAAACGTGATGGCTGATGCTATGGTCGGCAAAGGTGGTGGCGTTCGGCCCCGACTGAAAATGTCTGCCCGTGACGAATTCATCCCTTGCTATACTCCGTACCGCCAGATCCTGCTACGATGATCGGACCCCCCTCCCCCCACCTTTCTCCGTAGCACATCGACCGCTTCGGTACCCATAGGCCCACCCCGATCGGTTACATTCTCGTGTCGTACCGAGTCAACATCGTGGCGTTTTCTTTTTGTTTGTTCGTTTATTTGTTGTTGTTGTTGTTTTTCTTTCTCAGAAACTTGTGGCATGCCGGAGATCTGCAGTGGGTAGCCGTCGCTGTAGTGAACAACGTAATTAGCACCAGACGGGAACCGCCAAATATTAACGAGATGCATTTTCCGCATAGCCGGGCCAGATTGCTATAAGCACCAACCGCGAAGAATGAGTGGTACAATGGACCTTTTTCATGTTCGAACAGCGCCTCCATTGCCCGGAGATCGCCGACATCGAAAATGGAGGCAAGTGTCCTCCGAAGTTGTCCGTACGAAATCGTGGTGGCGAGGTTATGGCAAAGTATTTTTCGTGACGATTTCAAAATGTCGCCACCCAGTGACCCCCCAAAAAAACATGGCGCGCGTGACGTCACCACCGCTGCGCATGCGCAGGCTAGTCTTTCGAAAATATCCCATGGGCTGTTGGAGACGGCTTGCCATTTTTTCGCACCCTATTCAGTAGCGACGCGCCTCCTTTCATAGTTTGTCACGTGGGCTTCCGGTCTGACGTCACGCAGCTGATGGATTTCCTGCGCACCAAGTGCGCTCAGTTTTGCTATTACTTAAATCTGCGCTCTAAATTTCGATTATCAGTATTTTGAATTACATACGTTCTCTATTTTGATTTTTTAATGGGAATACCATAAATTATCACGTACCACAACTCTTCCACTTGAAACAAAGACCCTCGTACTAATATGTTATTACTCACTTGAACGCAGTTTTAGTGCGGCAAAGTGTTCCCACCTCGGCGTATAAGGTTCGATTGTGAAGACATGGAATTTTACGTCATAAAATTTTATTTGAAAATCTGCACGGTCTGAAAAAAAACATTCTTTATGTTGTCAGAATAATTTTACTCGCTTCTAACCCTCTCTTCCCTCTTTCTCGTCTTTCTTGTCCCCTTACCGAATCCCCCAGTGTAGGGTAGCCAACCAGATGTCTTTCTGGTTAACCTCCCTGCCTTCTCCCTTTTGTTGCTTCCTCCTCCTCCTCTAACCCGTTTATACTATACCATGGGATATCAAGCACGCAACTCGAGAGGTTCGTGGTTGCGGCCCGTACATGACCGTCTTAGCAAAAGTGAGAACTCTTGCGCGAAAACAGTAACGGTATGCTTCTGGCATCTCTCACTCAATCACCTCGTTGCTTCTACCTAGGACGGTGATGTAACCAAATCTTTCCACTCATCCACACCTGCCGCAGTGCATGGGCAAGTGTGCGAAAAGATTATTTTTGGTCGACAAATTATGCTCTCTTATCAGGAAGAAAAAATATATTCGTATTAGCGATACTTCGATGGTACTGCGTTTAGCGGAATATGGATTTTTTTTTTCGCGGGTTTATCAACTGACACGTGTAGTGTGGGTGCCTGATTCTGCAATGTGACGTATCTGTACTATTGCGCATGTGTTGCATAGTGCATATATTGCTGTGGTTTTGGCAAGAATAAATCATTAGTACCGAGCGCACACTATTTCCTTTCCCCTGTTCTTGTCCGGTGGTTTGCGTCACTCGATTTGTTTGTAGCTAGCGCGTTCGCGGGTTGCCGAACTATTATGCTATTGCGCTCGAGAACAGTTTTGTCACAATTTCACCTGCGAAATTTTTAGTGTATATTGCAAGTACACCATTCCGCTAATAAAACAACTTTGCTTCCTTGTTATTTCTGGTTGGTCTTCATTTTATCTGGCACACGCAATTAGAGAGTCATAAGGTGCTATAAAATTACGTATTTAGAGTGGTGCGTAAAAGGTCAGCAATTAAGAAAAATTTTCACTTAGCACCGTGTAATTCAAGTGTCACAACGTCGCTACGACTTCCTGTTGTGACGTCATATTTTTTGTTAGCTGCTAGTTGTCTCTTTTATACGTAGATTGGGACGGTGCAAATGAGCCACCAATTACAGGAAAAACGGGTTTTTATGGAAGTTTCACTACCAGTTTACATATACCTTTTTTTTAATTATTAAATGTATATATGGAGAGGTTGGTGCCAATGCGTGGCGCCGGCTAGTCTTCTTGCACAAAAGTCGACATCGCATATTTTGTAGCAAACACAAGGCTTGTCTAGGACGAGCACACTTCCATAACAATACTGATTGTTGGCCTAGTTGGTACTTGCTTACTGACATGATTTGGCAGCAAATAATACACACAGAGAGTAAAGAAACACTCAACGACAAGCACAAGCGGCACTTCCAACTAAAGTAGACCGGGCGAAAATCCAGATTCAAGTAACAACATACAGACATGCGCAGTCTTCACACAGCCTTACGCTATCCAGCTATCGAACAATCTCTCTTCCGATAAGTACAATGTCACCGATGGTTCGCTGATACAATTTTCACCTTTCTTTTTAATGTAATATGCTTGCATCAACTCACGCGCAGTTTAATGCCTACTTCTACCTAGAATCTTAACCTCGTTAAAACGTGGTACACACCCGCAGGCTTTACAATGCATAGGCAAATGCGCTATGCATTGTCTTTCATAAGCACGTCAAACACTTCCATAAGCACGTCAATTTCACAAGCTGCCCCTCTGCAGCGCAAAAGGGGGGCTGTTCACAGAGTTAGACAGCGCTGCATTTCGCTTCGCTTCGAGACGCTCGCTAGCGCCTACGCATAAGCTTATCTGGGTTGAATCATTTCATTTTTGACCTAGCTTACCAAGCGTTATTGACAGTTCGCCGACGGCCACATATTCAACGGTATTGGGATTCTTCAAAGCGTTCTTAGTGCTGTCGACGTCGTTACTCCAAACTGCACCGACAATCATTACAAAGCTCGAATTCACAAGTCGGCATCATCACACGGCAGCACTCAAAACGTGAAACTGAAAAATGAATCCATTCGGTACAGCTTCGACACGTTAACAACGCAATATATTTACATGACACGTGATTTTTTACGGACTAGCAGCTGACAAATAAACCCTGGTATGCTGCCGGAAGGCGTCAAGTCTGCGGGCACATTGCACTCGCTAAAGTAAAAAAAAAAACCAAATGGCATAAACTAAGGGCTTGATTTTTTTTTCTTGACCCCGTACGTTTCTTTGGCGTGCACCAAACTCTAAGTATAGGAATTGCATTGCGTTTAGCACCCCACCGTTTAATGCATTTGGGAACAGTACCCGCGACCTCATTCTGAGTAGACTGATGGTGCCGCTGATATGCCGCCGTAGTGCATTGAGGTACGCAATTTAGGTCGATATCTTCCACCCTTGTTACACGGGCAGCCTAAACCACGGTTAACGAAACAGCGGTTGTGTGCCAACCACGGTTTCTTTCCGCGCTAAACGAGCACCACATTGCAGGCATTAGGACCAGCACTGGTCTTATCTCTTATGTGTCTTAGCTCTAAAAGGAAGATATCTACAAGTACACACCACCAACTACTCCCGCAACAACTTCATACTAGGTCGTCAATTTCTTGCGTTTTACGAACTGCAGAGGCAAAGAGATGTACTCTTGCAGAAGTGCGATGGCCGCTGCATGACGACGAATCGTAGCCACTGCAAAGTGAAATACTGAACAATACGCACCTTTTAACAGGTGTCCTCGGGATGCGTTCTGTGAGAAGCGTCATGTACCACATGCTGACCATTTCGAGGCGACACGCTCGCAGTTAGCATCCAATCGCGCCGGCTGCTCGAGCGACAATGACTCCCACGGTAGCGTGACAGGTTGCCAGACTGATTACGCAACAGTCGCCGGATTTAACGAAAAAAAAATTCTTAAAACAGGGCAATCCTTAATGCAGAACAGCTCTTCATAAGATAGTGCCGGGATGAGGGTTTTCAAGAAAACAAACGCGGGCAAGCTAGATGTCCATCAGTGCCAGAAATACGGACACTCGTTTTTTTTTTTTTCCGGAGAGTGTGGTTGCCGGACATGCACCACGGTGTAAAAGGTCCGGTACTCTACGAAATGAGCTGTAGCAGTGGTCGATTTTCCATCTACTTTGTTTGGTACTTCTGAGTGTGTTATATATATACGCTGGAAGCTAGCCAGTGCCACTGGTAGCCATGACGGCGAGCATGGAACACTGTCTTTGCCAGCTGGCGTCACTCGGCAGGTGATCTTACGGACTAGAAGCTGACAAATAAAACCACCTAGGCTAGATGAAGGCATCAAACTGAACAGACTTTTGGCCTTGTTGGATGTTACGTTTGTTTAAGTCATGGCGCTGATGCAGGGATCCCAGCAGAAAGCGCCCATCCTGTCCCATTTCTGTCGTCCCTGTGGTATCAGCATTATGGTTTGATTGAAAGTATCAAATCTACCGGCACGAAGCCGTCGTTATAAAAAAAAGCGAAAAGACATGAATAAAGGCCAGTGTCTTTGTAGGGCGAAACCTAGATAAACCAGCCGAGGGTGAAGTCAAGGGAGACACAAAAAATATTATAAGCAGTCTTTAACAGAGAAGCTGTTTAAGCTGCCGTATTATGCATGTCGTATCATGGTTCATGAGCGGGTGTGCACCAGAAAATTGATTAAGTCCCACCAATACCAACTACATTCCTAAAAAAGAAAGTGACAGCTATCCCAACGTTGCGGAACTGGAAAAGCAACCGTGGCTGCGAGGAGATCATGAAGGAATGGAAGGCCTACGCGAACCACGACGGGCCCGTCGATCTATGACAGTTACGAATGCTCGGTTTGAACGCGTGTTTCTCTCTGGTTGGACATTCAGGCCGAGTCTGTGACTTTATGAGAGGTGCGAGTGCTCGGTCTCATCGCGAGTCTCTGTCTCCAGAGTTTGCATGTGCGTTTCGTGTGTGTCACTTGTGTGGGCTTTAACTCGAACCTCCCTGCGTTGATAATCGACGCAGATGCAGCCTATCCTCATCTAGCTAAAGCCTAGTGACGACCTCGAAGCAATATACAAACAATCCTGATCACCTATAGCTAATGCTTGGAAACAGGAAGCAACCAGATTAGTCTACAGAATCATGCAGTTTCGCTGTTGCAAGGCTCGCGCGACTCGGTGCTTGGTAAAAGCTTCGTGAAATATTTTAGCCGTTGGGCCGTAATCACGACACAACCGGAGCTTACCCGAAGCAAATTGATTCGTCGGGTTTCGCATTTGTATACTACAACGAGGCGAACCCCAACGTTTACGCTAACAGGGGATGTTCCGCGTGTGATGAACCCGTCGTGCTACAGCCCATCATGGTCGACTTCCAAAAATCTGTACTCGGAGTGTCGCAACCGCAGTCTGATGAGAAGTCGTCACAAGTTCCACCTTTAACTCTCAGCTCATGAGGTTGCAAATTGGCTGAGCCTATCTCCCCAAGAGAGAAATAGAAAGTCAGGTGGGCCGATGAGATTAAAAAGTTCGCAGCTATGAAGTGGCCACAGGAAGCACAAGACCGGGTTGATTGGCAAATCATGGAAGAGGCCTTTGCTCTGCAGTGGGAGAATTCGGGCTGATGATAATGTGCCCTAACCTGGAATCGAGATGAGAGCGGGACTTTATCGCCTCTTGCTGGACCTAATAAAAGCTGTTTTCATTCATTCATTCATTCATTCGCATTGTTCCATGGCTGCGGGATTGGTCTCTGCCAGCAGCAAGATCATTTTTTATGCACTTGTATACTTTTACAATTATGTCTTAAATACTTCCCCATAACTAAGAAACAACAAATCATTCATTTTTCGTTGGTTTCACCGTCCGTTGATTTAACTAGGTAGGTTTTGTGTAACACTTGCACGTAGTAACATGTAACGTCTCGTACCTGCCTTAGCTTCTAAATGCTAAATACTTTCCAACGAGCTCTATAAACATTCCAACATGCGTTTTATCACTGAGCTGCCTAGCTCGCATCCAATTCAACATAAGGGCATAAGCGAGGTACATAGCTTGCGTGCGCTCAATATTGAGCGCACCCCTTCCAAAAACGCCAGGCTGAACGCTAATGCGAGACCAACCACGGCGAAACACTCTTTTAACTCGCAAGTGAACAACACGTCTGCGATAACATGGAGGGAGGAAAAGCGTTCTGGTAGTATTTCTACCTGTCCTCGTTTGTTTCGTCTTGTGGGTTGTGTTTAGTTGCGCTCTGACGATGGTTTCTAGGGGGAAGAAGCTTGTCATGGGCGGGCAGAGAGGAAAATGCGTCCTCTAACATTAACTTGTACAGTTCCTAAGAGCGTGTTGTAAAATAAATGTGCCGTATAATGCCATCGAACGGTTAGCAAACAAGAACCACAGGTAAAGGAAAAGGTACAAGTACTCTTCCTCTTGATTTACTGGCGGTGTTTCTATCCTTTAGTTTTCTTGCTGTTGCTGGTGGTATACCGAGTAGCTTGAACAGAAAGAAACATAACGAATTGGAACTACTGCAACAACACCGTGCTTGGTCTTAGTTCTCGGATAATGTGCTGTATAATGCACTTCGCTTACTCCTTCCATGCGTTAAGCTCTATAGGTAGCATCCGCCATATAACTTCGAAGTCTTGGCAACAGTGAGTTCTCCCGGAAGTATATTGCAGCTGCTTAGGAAGTGTAATTGTAAGCATTGGGAGACAACGGAAGCACATATATGTCAGCCAGTTCTTAGACCAGCTGGCTACCATGTGCTAGGTGGAGGGGTTGGTATCGAACATAATGACGATAGAAAAAAAATGTTACGACAGAAATAAGAGCAGCAAAATGGGAAAAAGGAAAGAAGAATATCCGACACTAATTAAAGGCTGTCTCTAAAACCTGATCTCCGCAAGAAACGCGATAATTCTATTGAAACCTTCCGTGCTGAGCACGGTCTCGTTCAGCGTCGTAGAAGCTTCTAAGCGATAGCGTTAAAGTGCTCGATATGCAGAAATTCTAGCGTTAGTGCAGTGTCGTAGGTTGTTACCAAAAAATCAGCTTGTGCATGACCAAAAAATCGAGAAAGATGCAAATAAAACAAATAATAAAGATTTCCGGGGTACGAATGAGCCTTCAACACAGACCGTTCGCATGGCAAGCTGGTCTTTTACCACACAGCTGTGTGTATGCTTGGAAGTAATGTGAAAATAACTTCTGTTTGGAAATGCAGTGAAAAGAACTTTCATGCACAAATGCACGCGTCTTGTTTACAGACTTCACAATTCATATAATGTCACAGTAGTATTGCGCTGTACAAGTGTACTTCGCCACCAAGTGTGAAAACATGCGATCACAATACCGACTTCATTGTTTAAAGCCCTTCACTCATTTCGAAAGGCACACACGTTACTGCACGCATTCTCCCAATACGAAGTAGTGGGTGTATGCATAGTAAGTTCAAAAACATTTCACGCACATAATTGCACGTGGTTTGAGGCATTATACCCAGTACACAGAGGGCAGCCATATCTGAAAGCATCACTGCCACAAGTCACTTTCAATTTTATCGGTTACGTTGTAGTAGTCCACAATTTAAACTTCTCGAGTAACATCATACAATAAAAATTTACCCAGTATCTGCATGTTTCACTGCGAATGTCGTCGAAAAACAATAGTCTTGCGTCTGGAGTGAGTGAACAAAACGTTTAATTGATGTCCTGCGCAAGAAAATCGGTGACTGGTATTCTGGGGGCGCTGCGTTTTTCTAGATAACTGCCAGATAGCGCTCATGTCTCACGTGTGACTTGCCTCGATGCGCTCGTTCGCCTCCACTGCATGCATTGAGGCACGCCACACGTGAGACATGAGCGCTACCTGGCAGTTATCTTGGAAAACGAAGCGCACGGCATGCGCGCCCGTCTCGGAGGCGATGAGGTGTAGAACGCAAGGCGACGGATAGGTGCCACCACCGTGTCGTCTTAGCAAAGCGTTGGAAAAACTTGTCTTTTCGTGCAAGCGTTGCATTGTCAGCGCAGCGTGATAAACGCTACGTTCCTTAGAATTACTTATGTATGTCTTTTTTAGTATAAAGAGATACGTACAGAATGTTGACGCGTTTTTACTGTGCCTCAGATATGCGCAATAATCGCTTTTTTATCAATAATTCCACAAGTACTTACCCTTAAGCTTGAGCAATATTGGTGGGCGCTTGGATTGAGGCTGGATTTTCGCCGTTGCTGGTAGCGATTCGGCAAACAGTAAGGTTCACCGCCAGACAGGAAGACAGACAGGTATGCAAAGCTACCATCGTATTTGATGGTTAGCTCAGGGCGTTCACTGTAGTCGGATGCCCATTGTGTTGTTTGGGCCACAGGACTGCTCGGGAAGGCTTTACGCTCTCCTATAGTAAAGTACCGAGTACTCTAAATCGTCAACCACTTTTTAGGGGCGAAGCTCCTTATGGCGTGGCTTGTGCGTCCCTCGTAGTACGTAACCACCAGTGGCACATACCCGAAATAGCGGTCCTTACGATTTTGACCTCCAAGGTGGTTCCGGTGAGAGATTTCTTCTGTGCGTTGTTGAACAATAAAAGATAGTGCTCAATGCACATGTTAATGGCTGCTGAGGGGGAATGAGAGACAGGAGCATTCAGCCTTTAGGTAACGCGCAGGCTGCGATCACCATTAGCAGCCATTGGCATGTACATTGAGCACTATCTGACAAGAAAGGGTTGCTACGTTATACTCGCTGGGTGTAACCTCCTTAGCTTTAGAAAGGTTTAGCGAGCGTTTAGCGGCAGTGCCATGAATACAATGAACTTGTATATAGCATGAATGAACTCGAGGTGGTTAAAAATGGGAAGTAGATACGAAGCGCAAGCCGTAAGAAAGTAAAAGCCGAATTCCCCGCCTCTCATTTCCCATTAGCAGCCATTGGCATGTACATTGAGCACTATCTGACTGAAAAAGTTTGCTACGTCATACTCGCTGGGCGTAACCTCCTTGGTTTTCGAAAGGTTTAGCGAGCGTTCGACCGCTGTGCCATGAATACAGTGAACTAGTATATACCATGAACTCGAGGTGGTTAAAGGTGGGAAGTGAACCCGAAGCGCAAGCCGTAAGAAAGTGTGCATGTGCCACCTCCCGTTTAGTCTTTGAAATGTTCGCTGGATGGCGGTGCTTCTATATGGAGAATATATGATGAAAAGATGCGAGATGGTGGTACTTGAAGTGCTGAATAGATGAACGAACGGACGGACGCATGGATGGACGCATGAACGGACGCAGGCGCGGATGCATGGACGAACGCAGGGATGGACGCACGAACAGACGCATGCACGGACGGGTGTATGGACGCATGGACGGTTACACAGACGTACGCAGGAACGGACGGAAGCAAGAACGAATGGACGGACGAATGCTTCGCCCCACTCCCCATCATTCCCTCCGTGGATAAGCTGCCATTTTTCTAAACACACAGACAGACAGACCAAAGCTTTTGCGTGGAAGGTCCCGAAGAAAGACTATCGTATTTAAAAGTAGGCACAAAGTAGCTAAAGTACACACTATGGGGAGAGGATATCGCTATCGCGTTCAGCTCTTAAAGGCGACGCATAAGCTTCCCCAAATTTTCGCATGTACAGTTTGTTAGCGATTCCAATCAAAGTGAAGTAGGAAGTAGGCCAGATCGAGGCACAGGTGGCACATCAGAAAGAGAACTATACTATTTTAAGACACTCAGGTAGCACGAAACACCAAGCAAGAGACACGCACAAACAGGACATCCACTTGTCCGGCCTGTCTGCGTCCCTCGTTGTATATTTAGTGCTGTCAAGATTCACGAGTGCTTAAATGATTATACAACCTTAATTTCTCGCTGTTTTCGCGTAGTACTATGTGAATTACGAATAAAAATTCCAAAAGCATATCAGCTTCGCTTTTCATCTAGTGAAAAACACTAATGATTCCACTAGCGAATTAAAGCCAGACAAACAAGCTCCCATTGTAAACGGCTGCCAAACCTACCTTTCTGTACAATGTTAACTCTGTTTGCGCTCTTTATTTGAAACATGAAGCCTGTCGCATTCACTCAGATGATACAAGCAACAGCTAGGTTAGCTTACACATGGCCACCGTTGGCTAACTACTTCCTAACGTTGGCTTGCTGTTGAGTAATCCTAGATACCCAGCTGGCTAATACTTGATGGTCATATGCTCTTAAATTAGCTATGAACTATGCGTTAATACGTTTGTACTCTCATATATTAGCCTGCCTCTCTTCCTTATTGTTCTGCTCCCTGCTCAAGATCCTCTTCCGGCAAAATTATTTGCAGTTCCTTGAAAGCGTCTCCGTCCTGAGTTTTTTGTTACGTGCCATAAACTTATCTGCAGATGAAGAATTTTCGCAATGTTGTGTATAATAAAATGTGCACCTCTTTTCAATCAGTCTGACCCTTATTCTTTATGGCTCCGAATAGAAATTGGTTTATTTGAGCGCGCTTACGCACGCCTTGTGTGAGAATGTTAATATATATGAATGACTGTATATCAAAGCATTTCTAATTTGCATATAATGTCAATCCTGCTGCCCCGTCCACATCGTGTAAAATCTTGTAACTACTGTAGTTATCGGGTTTGCTGCGTCACGTCCGGAGTTAAAGCAAGGACGACAGAGTCTTCAAATCAAAACAAACAACGTTAATTTATTGAACTAAACGCGGCATGCGGCAGCGTGGACCCAGGGACACGAGACAGTGTCGTGGCGACCATGACCTTCGGGCAGCAGCTATCCGTCAGCGCCGGGTGGCAGCATCCGTCCTTCCTGGCCGCCAAGACACCTCTCCCAAGGGCAGTGCGCAAGTGGCCCGGGCCACGCGCAGGGTGACCGCTGAGTAGATTTCAAAGAGCGAACACTGACGCTAAAATTAGCCAAAGCAACCGCGTCATATACCTTTATTGCCGAATTTGTAGCCAAGTAAAACAGAAGCCGTAGTTTGAACACAATTTTCGTTATTCTGCCATAAATGAAATGACAGCTATGCAATCTGTCAACAAATACCAATACCAAGCTAGGATTTCTGTTTTTGTGGCCATTTAGAATTCTTTTACGTAGCTGTTAGCTATATATCTTCATAAGATCGCATGCCTCAAAACAGCCACAAAGTATTCATTGTTGATGCGGGCGCATTTCATCAGTCGAAACGCGCTTCGTCTCATGAAATAGATATGACGAAAGCACCCTGAGGGAACGCGTATCTTCGGCTAAGCAAGCGCACCTGCCACCGTGATCACTTGTGCAGAGCATACCTGCATGAATGTAAGGCCGTACGTGATCCCGTGCACATGACGTCACAATCCGCGACGGCCACAAGATGTCACACCGCAGATCAAGGCCGGCCGCTCGCGCGCTATCGCAGACGTGGCCGCGGCTGTACTTGAGCAAACTTTCGTCCGGATGCTAGGTTCTAAGTTCAAGCTCACGCTGGACTCGCAGCTCATACCCAAGGGGCTCACATTTCTTTCGGAAACACTTTTCAATGTCTGTCCATAAGGTGAAAGGCGATTGTAGCCTCCGCCACAGTCCTGCGGCATCTCGTAAAGCCATGGCACGATAATTCCATTATGAGTGCTCCTGAGGCACCAATAGCTCTGTTGTCTACTTCGTCTAGGAAGTCAGCCGCTAATTTTTGGTCGTAGTAGCTCGCTTACGTGCGGGCGTAGCTCGACCTTCGGTCGGAACTGTGGCTCACTTACCCTTTGTGGCTGCATGGGCGGATGGCTCATGTGGTCATGAACATGTTGCACAGCTCCTGCGACACGATTAAATGTGTCCAGCAGCTGTTCCACTGTCTGGAAGGATGAATCCTCCATGCCACCGTTAAGCAAGATCGTCCCAGATCGGAGCTGCTTTCCGTCTGCCTGCGTCATTGCGACAGAAAAAAAAAATGCTGCGAAACGAAACACACCCACCAAAACAATTTCACCACTTGGCCCCCCGAGAACTCGGAAATCAAAACAAGAAGACCGGACCTACCCCCGTCCTGCTATTACAACGGGTGGGAGCAAAAACCACGTCCATTTTAGTTCCACTTCCGTTTCATATACAAACACGTAAGCCTAAAAGCACGAAGACTTGTTGAGGCCGCGCACACTCCCAAGCTGTCACACACATGAGTCATCCAGGCATCGGCGTCGCGCTGCATCATATGCAAATGCTGTATCTAGCTACAACATGAAGTATGTACCATAGGTGTGCCTTGGTTGTAGAACGAGAAAGGGTGGAAATATTTCTTTGCGCATGCCTGGGTGCTGTACGTATCAGAAGCGCACTGGATAATTCTGATTAAAAATCCTTGGTTGAAACTCGGTGATTTTTGTTGTTATTGCAAACTTGTTGAGTGAGTTGGTGATTAAATTACATGTTGATTTTAGCGCTACAAAAGACGTACACAGGTGAGAGACATAGGACTGACAGGCGCTACTAACACGTGATTTATTGCAAAGATTGCAATGTCATATTAGCACAATGGTGCGCGAGCGCAGCTAGGCCGTATCAGTGCTGCACCACTTATCAGGTTACGGGCGTGTGATATACAAAAAAAAACTTAATTTCGTTTTTGCACGTGTCACTAACGCAGTTGCTACCTTTTCTCTTTATATGGTACGCCTCCCACAGTTCACGAGCTGATTTGTTTGGGCTTCTACCTAAATTTTTTTTCTTCCTTTGTGTCCTTGTTTTTTGCCCTGTTTGCCACTGGTATCTAGCACATTAGGAGGCTCCGAAGGATTCCCCACGGAGGCAAATTTACCGATGCAGTAAAGCGCCCGATGATGTCACGTAAAGTTCGGGAACATTACGAAGGCAGTCATTCTCGACCGACAAAAGTCACAGTCTCTCTAGGCAGGCGCCGCATCTTTATCTTTTTTTCGCGATCCTTGTGTATTTATTTATCCATGTTGAGACTGAACCAGTGTTGTCTGAATGACAACGTATTCAAGAAGCTGCTGTTGCTTCAGCGCAGTTAACGCAACAATCATTTACGCAATAGAGATAATTGGTCTAGAATAAATACGTACTCTTTCTTGATAAACTGGTGTTCGTCGGCGACTACAGTGATACGCTTTTGCTACAGTGCTATACAGCATATTGCTACGTGCACTGGCACGTAGCAATATGCTACAGTCAAATGTTTTTGCAAGTTTCAATGCGCTGAAACAATCAATATTACCCTGCGCCTAAGGAAGGTCTCTTCAGAACATCAGTATTCCCGAAATGAATAAGATATTCAAGTATTTGTATTCTTGCTTCTGTATTCCTGCATCTGTATTCCACGTAGTTGTTACATCAAAAAACATTTTGGAAATATTCCAATACGTCAAAGACAAATCCATCTCACTATCTGTATTTTAGGCTCCCAGTATTTTGTATAGATACCTGTATCATAGAATATTTTTCTAAGTAAGTCTGCCTATCCCTCGTGTTCTAGCCACCACGGAGTGTTCAGCACAGAGCAAGTGTTTTACCACGAAGACATGCGCCAGTTCTGGAAACTACTTTGTAAAGGAACTGGTTATATGAATGTCCGCAGTTTCCTTAGCACATTCATCTAATAATGAGTGGCAGAATCGCATATATAGTATCGCAGCAGGCGTGGAACGAAACAACATGAGTTTAGTGACGAGAGGGTGGCTTCAAGCTACCCGCCCATGATAAGGTGTATAGCTGGGCGTGTGCTCGCCGCACCAGACGGACGCGTACTGGCCGGGTACCTTACCAATTTGCAAAAGGCAGAACTATGGCGCAGTGGGCACTTCGCAGCCGTACATCCGCAAGACATTGTGTGACTGTTTCAAAAGGCAAACGTTACGCAAGCAAAAGTTCCTTTTCTTGCGGCATTGTTGATCGCACTGATGATGATCCTCGTGGTTCATGAGGCTATGCTGAAGCGTCCTCCGAATTTCGGGAGCGAATTACCTTATAGACTGCGCTTGTACGACCATCTGCATCTGGCCTTCACAGAAAGTTTCATGAATGTGAGACTCACACAAAGAAATAAAGCTTAACAATAGACTAATATGAATCGTAATTGTGGCAGAACAATATTTAACACCTACAAGCACAAATCTTTTATAGTCGGTGACTTTAACGCACACGCGCTTCAAATATACCAATGTCTATCCTCGCCATTCTTGAATAGATATTAACTGTCTCTCACTCGTGGCACATACCTACCGATGTGAATTAAAAAAAGGTTTCAATAAACGAATAACAATCATAATTGTGACTCAGCAATATAAGACACCTATGACACAAATTTTTTATACCAGTCGGTGACTACAATGTAGACATTATAAGGACCTAGCTTTGTCACTGACATTTTCGGTCATTTTATGTCACTCGTATACATTATGTAGGGCAATACTCGGGCAATGTATGGATCTCACCGAGACGATAGCCAGAGCTTCGCCTACCTGTCATGATTCGCTTCCTGGAGATGCGTGGGTTTTTAAGGACGAAACCTCTTGGTCTAGGGCATTCTCGTGTCCCTCCGGCATAGTCAGCGCAGCATATCTGCAGGTAGACAGACAGATAGACAGAAAAACGGACACTTCACCCCACGCATCATCGTTCACTCCGTGGATATGCTGTGATTTTTTGTATTTGTGTGAGCCGTTGGATTCGAGTTGCGTTCTAATAGTGAAAAACGAATTTCGGGGGAGGGAGTACACGTAAAGAAATTCTATTTACGATAAATCGTGATTACTTTGCAAAGATATTCAATCGCATTTGTGAATAAAGCAGTCGTAACTACAGTTAACTGCTTCTTCTGTAACATGTACCATCGGCGCCAATTGTTTAAAGACTACTTGTCTGAGAAAACATTAATTTCCCAGCAATTTGGGACTGCGTTCAGTTGAAATTCATAGTACGTGCTTGCGCGTTTATGAAAATGCCTGAAGCCCTAATTCATGCTGTCTGCGGAAGCACCTGAAATATAAGGCTTTTTTGCATTTCATGGTCTGTAAGTGTTACAGAACTGTACAAATATTCTCGCTTCTGAAGGCAACGGCTTGTTTCTGAGCTCTAATTTCGCTTTCAATGAATGAATAGACTTTATTTAAAGTCCCGCAGTTTTTACCGGGCGAGGTGGGGGAAGAGGGCGTTAACCCCTGTTTCTCCCCACCCTTCGTTTATTGTGTTAATTCTTCTGCGTAAACACTAAAAGGAAACGGCAGATTAGAACGGACTGCAGAACATTCGACAGCCATTCACAAATCATGAACGGTGGTTTATCACTATACCTCGAGTGGAAGATATGCGTAACAGCTGCATATTACCGGTACTTACCTACGTTGCAGCAACCCGAAGGCAAACTAGGTTCAACTACAGCCAAGGATGACGCTAAGAAAAAATGATAGGTGCAACCTTAAGCGACAGGAAGAGAACAGAGTGCATCAGGTAACAAATGGGTGCCAAGGACATCTTTGTTGAAATCAAGATGAATAAATGGGCATGAGTATAGCATGTAGCCTGAAGGCAAGATAACCGTTGGTCATTAGGAGTCCCAGAATGGATTACAAGAAAGGCAAACGCATGATGGGGACACCAAAATTTAGGTGAGCAGACGGGATTAGATGTTTATGAATACAACGTGAAATCAGTTGATTGGTGGATTGTGGGTGAGGTCTTTTCACTGCAGTGGGCGTAGTAAGGCTGATAACGATCATAATTATTATTATGATTATTATATTTTGTGTTTAAGCAGACCTGGTTGTGTCACCTAGCGTTTGACCATCGTGGCACTGCATTAAGCTTCAAATTTCAGCTATTTAAGAATGAAAGCACTCACCTAATCTGGAACATTGCGACGATTCAGACCTTTGCGAAATGCTCGTGCAATTGCGCTAAATTTATATTTAGCTGCTACTAAATGGCTCTACTTGTGAAAAGCCTTCTGACTCAATGAAACGTAACAGACATTTGATGCGTGTTTAGACCGGGTTGATTGGCGGACCACGGGAGAGGCCTTTGCCCTGCAGTGGGCTTAATCAGGCTGATGATCATGATGATGTAGTGGGAAGATATTCTCTCCTGTTTTTCGAAAAATTAATGTAAGAATAAAATGATCCCCACACTGTAAACAATAAGAAAACACATAGTCGGGAAGTCACAAAAAAGATCAAGGTTTATTTCCTTCTTTAAAATGAGGCCGCTGTAATCGAGGAAAAGTGAAAAGCCGACTCGTGTAGCTAGAATAAACTATGAAAATTCAATTATTTATGAAATCTATCATTCATAACGTCGCACTTCAAACGTACAAGGAATAACTTCTCAGAAATACGTTCAGATGTACTGTGAAGTCTTATATCTTCACGACCAATATATCAGAAATATTGCTATCAAGACCCCACTTTGATAACAACAAGAACGCTTACTCTTGCTTCCCAAACAACTTTCTTGATAACGTCATTCATGCCGTCAGCCCAAACAGCACACAAGAACTTGGCCAGAGCTGCACTCCACGGCGTTGCTAATGTGTTCATGCTTACCACTACGCACACAACAGCTGAAAAGAGAGACAGACAAACTGTAACGCTAGAGGCAACCTGTAATGACACAGTGGACCCTTTGGATTTACATGAAGCAACGTGCCCTCTCATAAAAATAGGCTCTAGGAATAATCATATAGGCATTCTCCGAAAGCCACATTCATGACAATTTATGCTAATACCCGTATCCAAAAAGCCGGTCATTCTCTATATGGAGAGCAGCTTGCAATTGAACTTAATATTCTCGATGCATTTTTTAGTTAAACAATCAACTATTATGACAGAAAAAGTTGCTAAGAGCTCGTGTGACCAATGCCTTTGATTAGGTACACACAGCCACACAAAATAATTGACGCCCTTTCCAAGATGTTGAACGTTGAACGTTGACTTAGTTTATATTTGCGCTGCAGGCGTTAGAGTTCAAAATGCTTAGCGCTGGCCTCAACAAAAATGGTGGCACTTAGCTCAGGTATGCTGAGGGGCGGCCGTAGAATATGATCTCCAACAGAAACTAATTAAGAATGGAAACCCGCGCACTGTCACAGAATGGACTTACTTGAATGAAGACGACGTTTACATTCCCTGCCAATTTTATTTGTACGCAAGTGGGTTTTCTGAATTTGCGGATATGTTTTGCAGATGCACTGTTACATTCTGTCGAATTCACTGTAAGAAAAGGACGCCATCCCACAGGGTGTGATACCCTTGGGTTACGTCAAGTTTGTAATTGCCACGCTTTTCGACATTCATCCAGACGACAAACTTAACGCACCTTGCGTACACAGCGAGTTGAACGTACATGTTTTGGCTACTTCGCTGTCTTAAATTTTAAAACACCGACACATTCTTACACTTCAACGTACGCAGTTGGCTGTACCGTATGGATCAGCAACATGGGTCACATAAAATAGTTTCTTCTATATGTCACACAACAGTGACCGATCTTCTTATACCATGTCATGTTTCTGTCATGAAGGGGTCTCTTGAGTTCTTTACAGCCGGCCGTGTCCTACAAAACCTTAACTTGGCACCACACAGTCTCAGTTCTCACACAAGCCACGGCTGGCAGAAGTCCATCAGTTCCGCATCATCCGTACCGTAGCAGTCCAAGGCGCTTGCCGACGACTCGGACATCTCTGAAGTTTGCAGCCCAGTAGGTGACGACGGAGCATTGTCCTCGCCGATGCGTGAGAAGTCGTAGAAGCCCTCGGCGTCTTCGAAGGACGTGATCCCGTGCCGCCGCTCCTGGTCAGCCTTGTACGAAGTGTCGTCATCGTCATCTTCGACGTCCCTCTCGGAGCCGCCATGCCTCTGTTGACCGGCGCCTCGGTCCAGCAGCTCCTGGAGGGCCTTGATGTAGTCCACCGCCGATCGTAGCGTGTCAACTTTGCTCATCTTCTTGTTCTGCGTGAAGTTGGGAACGTGTTGCCTCAGAGCAGCAAAGCCCATATTGACGAGACGTACGCGGTTGCGTTCCCGCTCATTTCTTCTAGCGACGGCCTGGGAGTAGCCGGAAGACACGACTGGTTGGTGGTGGTACGGAGTCCTTCTCGCGAATCGCAGCACCTCACTCGCCTTGTAATGTTGAGGGTGACCGCTGTGGTGGGTAGGTGACGACGCACTTCGTATCGTCCTGTACGAACTCATGACCACCCGTGTCTCGCACGTCTTGTCGCGGGAGCCAGCTGGTGATGAGAAACTCACTAGTGTCATGAAACGCTTATATCGACATATTTTCCATGCACCACAGGTTTCGATCAGTGGGGGATAGCTTCGGGTTAATCTTGCTCGTTCAAGTCGCCGTTTCTTTACTCACAAGTTACAGTAGTTTTTTTCTTTTTCTCTTTGTCCTTTAAGATCTTCTTAAGCAAATGCGTTCCAGAAAGCTAATCATCAGTAGTGACAATTTGTCAGTAGTTCAAAACCATAAAAAATAGGGCGTTCGAGAGAAATCAAGCCAACCTGCGCTAAGCAATCGGAAGCACCAATCATGTGATCACACCAGGTATTTCTGGTGAACGGTGAACAGCAGCAGCAGCAGTTTTCTTGAATACCAATTTACTTGACAAGTCCCGCGGTCACCCCCGTTCAACTGGCCGAAAGCATAGCTACCAGAAGCGAGCACTTTCTTTAGCGATCGACAAACAGTTCCTTACTTTCGGTGCTTTTGGAGTAGTCTGTATCGAGCGAATGTCACGTACCAACAAGGTTTGTCAGTTCCGCCGTGAAAACTGTCGATGGCGAATGTACTTGAAGGAAGGGTAGAACCACGTGCAATGCGGACGTAAACACGAGCACACCTACACACCCCTGTTGAGCGACGTCAGTACACGTGACGAGACGCACCGCGCCAGTCTCACCACACTCGTCCTGTTCCGGGAGGCAGGCCGGAGCATACACACTGACCAAGTGAGGTGCGGGGTGCGAGACGGGTCGGCGGCTTCCGTGCTGCCTGTCTCTTCGAGGTCTACCGTTCCAGAGGCAAATGCTGCTGCGCTTCGTGCACTCCCTTTCCGATGCAGCCGTGGTCCGCCGGGTGACGGCGACCAGACTCTGTGCTTCAAGAAGCACGCTGCCGATCTGAGCACGCACACGCACACACCGAAGGCAACCTGCGTAGTTATTGTGCACGCGCTTACTACTACTGAACGTGCTTTTCTTTTCTTTGCTTCATTCACTCCGCATGTTTCTTCCCTCCCAGTTCCCAATGGGTGGCCAATGGAAGTCGATCACGGAGACGAGCGTGCAAGAGGAGGGGTCTGCCAAAAAACATGCCCCCCCCCCCTACCACCCGCACCTCTGGCTAACTCCATCCCTCCTCGTCCCGCCCCCCTAGTTGCGTGTTCAGCCCCCCCTTCCTTACTTTCTTACCCCTCGACCCCCCCCCCCCCTTCTTGCCATGTAACTGCCTTGCAGCCACGTTTTCACTGAAGCGATCGCGTGCCTCGTCCTTTTGTTTTAGCTGCCAGGCCACCATGGGGATCTCTGCGTGCGCGTTTTCTCTCGTGACTTTTGCCGCGCACCCGCCGCTAAAGCACGCCCCCCCCCCCCACCCCCCCAACTCCGTCACCCCCGCCTCCCCCTCCTCCTGCATCTGTGAAACCATGCTGCTTCCCCACTCCTTGCAAGCGGTACCTATGCTTGCCATCCAAGTCGTGAGGGAAAGATACGCCTGCAATGTCAGAAGGGGGGTAGTGTTTACAAGCGAGGTTGCGGGGAGGGTCATACGTGGCTTCAAATGGGCTGCTGCATCGCCGATATCATCCTGTTCGATGCGGACTGGAACGAAACAAACATGCAGCTCCGTTGATTGGGTCACGCCGACTTGTTGGGCTCTGCTCCGTGGAACGCGGATGGTACGGTCGCATAAAGGGTGCCGTGAAATTCGTCTTGAAATAATTATTTTTGTAAACATATCTACTTGCTTCGTTGCCCATTCTTCTGAACCACAACGTAAATACAATATTTATTTCTGTTCTCAATGGGGCCACACCTTTTTTTTTTTCATTCGCGTACTGATTTTATGCTTTCATTTACAGCCTAATAATTGTCTGAAGATGGTTTTAGATTGATATGCTTGTGCAATCATGGTCTTTCATTATTACACAGAAGGCAATATGGGGCTGAAACAGGGAGTTGTTCATGTACGAGAACATTATATGTCGCTGAGCGTGTCGCAGCAAATTTAATACTGAGATGAAATATTATTACGTTTACAGCTGCCTTATGTCTGCGAGTGTACTGCGGCGGCTTATGCGGTCGCAACGGTGCATGACCATATTGTGATCTCTCAGACGAGTTTAACTTGCCGAGTCAAATGTAATGTGAATCGCGTCGCATTTGATGTTTTCTTTTCACATAACTGCTAAAAGCAATCTGAAGAATTTCCTCCACCGATCGACTACGACCGCTCCGCGTCACCACTTTAATTGGGCGCAGAGAACACTTAGCTCTGAAACTGGTCAACAAATAATTAGCTTGCAGAGTGCTGCCACCTGTCAACGAACGTAAAAACAAGCAGCGCAGCGCTGGAAGGCGAATAGCGGGTCTGTGCGGCTTCTCGTGCACAATGTTATGGAATTCATGCACTACAAAAGCATAGATTAAGGCTATATAACAAGTAAAACAAGTTGATTTTCAACTGAAAAGGTGGGACGATAACATTCAACAATCGTATATACGCGTCTACAGAAAACCTCGCGAGAGCTTAAGGGTGTACGCTGTGGGCTATCATTGAAAGCGCTAGTTGCCACTTATTGTCACGAAAGCTTTGCGTCTCGCAAAAACGAATCAAATTCATCGTGTCACAGATGACCCAATTTGTTCACTGATGCAGGAAACACGAATAGTCATAGTGTTTGTTTCTTGCTAACGCCTCGTTAACATTGAGGCTACTAGCACAGCCAAACAAGTGAGCGACTGTGCAGTGCCACAGAACACCTACCAGGTAGTGCTGTCGTTGCGTCGTCTACTGACCCTCCTCGAGAGGCCGCTCATGAAGTCCGCTTGGTGGCGCGGCAGTCTATGACAGTCATGAATAGCATTGGTTGATTGATTGATTTGTGGGGTTTAACGTCCCAAAACCACCATATGATTATGAGAGACGCCGTAATGGAGGGCTCCGGAAATTTCGACCACCTGGGGTTCTTTAACGTGCGCCCAAATCTGAGCACACGGGCCTACAACATTTCCGCCTCCATCGGAAATGCAGCCGCCGCAGCCGGGAATCGAACCCGCGACCTGCGGGTCAGCAGCCGAGTACCTTAGCCACTAGACCACCGCGGCGGGGCGAATAGCATTGGTGGCACCGCCTTTAGTCCCATATGCTACGATGAGACACTGATCTATTAACAGGACGTAACGTAAAACAAATGCCGGTGAACATTGTCAGCAATGACTATGTGGATAACGTACTATACTTCACTTCTCTTCAGAAAAACAACCCAAGCAACGCAGGAACGCGTATGCCAGCACAATACGTTCATAAAACAAAAACGCCAGGCCTGCGCGGTAGGCACAGTACAGTCACAGCAAAAGCTAGAAGAGTGGCATTTCAGAGCCTTTTCAGAACACTCATTGGGTAACTACTGCAAGCACACTTGCATGGTACCCGTTAGGACATTAATAATAAGCTTTTGTGTAGTAGGCCGGCATTCAGTAGGCTGCTTTTCATCATTCTTCCCAGAAGCGTGGTATCCGCTAAACACTTGTAAGGAATTTTGTGCCAATCGTCTGTGCAGTGGCTGACGACGATGCGGAATTGAGGCTGAAGTGGATATGCGGCACAGTTAATAGGGGAAAAAGAACAAGATTTTGTAATGGGTTGGAGCATTGGACAGCCCAATCGTTACGATATTCACATTGTGTGACGACTGGTTGTTCTTTCGCTGTTGTAAAACACTTTATAAGTCGTATTAATGCAATTGCTTTGCCGACATCAAGCCTGTCTAAGGCAAGTTTGCCAACACCTCACAAGCACCGGTGTAGCTCCGTGGTAGAATACTGGGCTGGCACACAGCGGACCCAGGATCGAGCCACACAGTGCCATTGGTGCTAGGTCATGCCTACCTAAGGCAAGTTTGACAAGTTACAGGCACCGGCGTAACTCAGTGGTAGAGTATTGGGCTGGTACCCAGCGGACCCGGGTTCAAGCCCTACTATGTGATTGATGCAAGGCTTTTTTTTTTCTAAATCCATGCGATGTGGTTACGGACACCGGTGGCGGCGGCGGCGGCGGACAACATGCAACTGCGCGTGACCCGAAAAGTGATCTCATAACAGCTTTCACTGTAAAAGTGTGGTTGTGCTACGTGCCACAAAATGTCACTGAAATGTTGGTATAATATCGCCCAGCGTGAAAACATTCGAATACATTCAGTGACTCGAGAGCATTATGTATCACGCTAGCACAACGCAACACGTTCAATATTATCTCTTCACATGCGCAGCCGGTCGCTGATTAAGAGACCACACGGGTTCCGCACGCGTGCTGCGTGGCTGCGAAGCTTGAGCACAAAAGGGGACCTCCCAGATCAACGCGCCTCCTTGCGTGTGGCCGTGGCTCGATGAATAGGTACACGTCTACCTAAAGACAAAGAACAAACAGTAGTTGTTCAGAAACTTGTTGGAACCCCTCGAAGCCTACGGTAGCAATGGTGGTGCTGGGTTAGAAGGTGGGCTGTCGCTGTTGTTGCAAGTGCATGACCAGGAAGTGATCGACGTGTTCTGTTACACTCGCGCATGTAGCCTTCCGACAAAGGAATGCAAATCAATGCCTGTTTTTCATGCCCTATTCAGTTCAGGCGGTAGACCACCCAATCAAACATCGTGCGCACTGGTGCTCGAAGTTGCATCAAAGTAGGGCATCTTTTTTTACTGCATTGAACATCAATAATTTCAGTAAATACACATCCTATACTCTGTTTCATATGTCCGATGTAACGCTATACTTCTTGCAGTGGTACTTCTTGCAGCAAATGCGTTAGCATAAAAAATAGCTACATAATTTTACAACCCCTGATGTCATTTATAGATAGATAGATAGATAGATAGATAGATAGATAGATAGATAGATAGATAGATAGATAGATAGATAGATAGATAGATAGATAGATAGATAGATAGATAGATAGATAGATAGATAGATAGATAGATAGATAGATAGATAGATAGATAGATAGATAGATAGATAGATAGATAGATAGATAGATAGATAGATAGATAGATAGATAGATAGATAGATAGATAGATAGATAGATAGATAGATAGATAGATAGATAGATAGATAGATAGATAGATAGATAGATAGACAGACAGACAGACAGACAGACAGACAGACAGACAGACAGACAGACAGACAGACAGACAGACAGACAGACAGACAGACAGACAGACAGACAGACAGATAGATAGATAGATAGATAGATAGATAGATAGATAGATAGATAGATAGATAGATAGATAGATAGATAGATAGATAGATAGATAGATAGATAGATAGATAGATAGATAGATAGATAGATAGATAGATAGATAGATAGATAGATAGATAGATAGATAGATAGATAGATAGATAGATAGATAGATAGATAGATAGATAGATACCAATGGATTGACTGCTCAGAAAAAATTCTCTCGATGGCTGTTCTTGCTGACTTCGCAATCAGCCTCGTCGGCCGCTTGTATCAACTAGTACAAGGTGCGACAAAAAAAAAAAAAAACTTTGTACGCATTTAGAGCGCGAAGCAAGACTCTCGTGGGTATACACCTGATCAAAGTAAGTTCCCGAGCATTCTGTGTACGCCCCGTGCATCTCTTGATGGAAATACTTCGTATGGTGAAGGAATAGACGAGAGAGAAAGAGCGAATGAAACATGAGGCAAACAAGCCGACACGAGACGTGGCCTACTTCCCTGTCTTTTTTTTTTTCTCTCCTGCCTTCAGCACCTCGTCATCTGTAAGCTCACCGGTGGCACTGTAGGGCCGCAAGCAGAGAAAACTGCTTTGCCTAACGAGTTTGCTGACGCTGTCTTCCCAAGGGACGCGCGGAGAAGCAAACATACAAGACATGGATTCGGAGAGATTGAGATGGGTCTCGCGAAGGGGTCCCAGAGCGGGGACCCGGTGAGAACATGCACCACATCAACGCGTATTTAGGACATGGTATGTCTTTACTATTTATTCTAACGAGGCAGAAGTATACAAGAATGAGGGAGACTTGAAAAGACGAAAAATGCTTAAGCAGAGGGTATGGCTGGCGCCAAACGCCTGGTCAAGTGGACTTGCCTTCCTTAGAAAAAAAGCAAGAGGTCGTGTCTTCTTTAAAGCAGGCATCGTCGGAGTCAACCCGCTTGTCTTCTTGAAGGCAGTTGTGTGTGTGTTTAGAAAAAAGTGGTTAACGATTTAGAGTACTAGGTACTGAACTATGGGAGAGCATAAAGCCGTCCCACGCAACCTCGAAGAAGAAAAGATCGCTTGTCCAAACTTTGGCTGCAGCAATATATGTCTTTAAGCTATTGCTTCGAGGCAGGCGCCTTGAAGATACCTACTTTGTCAAGGCAGAGGACTTGAAAATGCAGGTGCTTTCAGTAGTTAGTTGAAGCGATACTTCAGGGCATGTGTCATGAAGCTTCAGATACATCTGCCTTCTAGCTATAGCTTCATGGCGGGGGTCGCTGGAGCCAATGTTTGGACAAGTTATCTTTTTTTTTTCTTCTTGGAGGCTGCAACTGCTTTGAACAAGACAAGCGGGTTAGCTCCAGGGACCCCTCCTGTCCAAGGATCTTTCATCTCTTTAGCATCTATATCAGACTTACGCCATAAAAATTACCGTGCAACAAAACACGCACCAGGACGGGCCCATGCATGTGTCCCTGCGTAGCCATGTGCGTCAACCAGTGCTACAGTGATTGCTAATGTGTTATCTTCATCGACCCTTTTTATTTGTATAGAAACCGTGAACTACAACGTGTACATGCGTAGTATTATAAGGACTGCATGCATACCTCAAAAAGACTTTGTTCGTCGTCATCAATATCATTATACTTTATAATATCTGCGAATAGAACGGCTCTACGACCGAAGATGCCTCTTGAACCAAGTTACAACGTCTTATGACTGCAATGTTCTTAATATCATTATTATACCTGCTTTTTGGGTTATTACACACGCTCCGCTATATCAGGGCCTATTTATTCATCTATCTAGCAACATAACCATCTCCCCAAGTCCCTCCGTGGTGGTCTAGTGGCTAAGGTGCTCGGCTACTGGCTCGCAGGTCGCGGGATCGAATCCCGGCTGCGGTGGCTGCATTTTCGATGGAGGCGAAAATGCTGTAGGCCCGTGTGCTCTGATTTGGGTGCATGTTGAAGAACCCCAGGTGGTCGAAATTTCCGGAACCCTCTACTACGGCGGCTTTCATAATTAGTATGCTTGTTTTGTGACGTTAACCCCCAGATATCAATCAATCGTATCGGAATGCTAATACCAAACTCAAAGTATCGCTAAGTATGTTGATAATTACATGCATATGAAAAGCGGCCGCCACTTGAGAAATTAAATCGACCTATCAAAGGTATACATAACAAACTTGCGGACGAGGGCGCAGCTCTCGCAGTTCGAAGCACATGCCACAGGAGTTGCTTCAAATTAATCATTCCACGCAATTAATCTGTGTGTTCATGCCTCCGGTTAATATAAAAATATACATATTAAATATAGACTTGTATATTTAGTGGCCGCTGCTTTTGGTAAATAATTACCGATTCCCAAATTACCAAATTACCAATTCAACCTCATATTATCTATCTATCTATCTATCTATCTATCTATCTATATATATATATATATATATATATATATATATATATATATATATATATATATATATATATATATATATATATATATATCCATCTATCTATTTATCTATCTATCTATCTATCTATCTATCTATCCATCTGTAGGTCTCTATAACTGTTCCCTCGTCATCTTAAAGCACAGAGTATATACATGGGCCAGTGGGTGTGAAAAATCAGAGTAATGAGATACCGACCAGAAACCGAAGGTAAGACAAAGGCAAAGTGCGAATGTGGTGGAGGAAGCGCAAGTGTTTTTTGCAGACGCTTCCTAAGTTCGACCGAATGCGTTAACCTAATTTCTGTGCGCGGCTCGCGCTGTGATGTAAAAGAAAAGCAGAGAGAAAAACGCTGCGTTAAAGCTAATCCCAAATCTGGGCAGATATACTATCACTTAAGATATAAGCGAAAAAAAAACATTAAAAGAATGCCCCGAAGGATTGCCGATTAACTGTATACGCGCATTGTTAGACTCATTCGTTCTGTACTGACGGGAGTGCGCAATATTGCTCCATCTGTTTTCGTCCCCGAATGCGGTATACATCATTACTACGGGCATTGTCGTCCAATTTAAAAGGGCCCACATGTGTGAGTTCCTTTAAAGTCGCTGGTTTCCAAGCTACCGATGAGCACACCAACTCATATTTGTACGCCACTGGTATAGTCTTATACAAATCTACGCCACTGTTACTTGGCAAGGGGGTGAAATCCGCACACGTCCCGGACGCTATTGTTCCCTCTAACAGTGAACCAGTCTGTACAATGACTGCAGACCTCGCATCTCCACAGGTAGGAAGAGTGTCTCCCAATTAAGCTACGATACTTTCGTGACCAGAAAATTAAGTCATGCAGAACATCGCCTATTGTAAATACGGGTGGTTTTAACACTAATATCTGAGGTTTTGGAGCTAGAACCACCATATTTATTTATTTATTTATTTACAGTACCTTACAGAGCCCTCGAGGAGCATTGTGTAAGTAAGGGGGGCGGTACAGATATGTTATAAATATATATATATATATATATATATATATATATATATATATATATATATATATATATATATATACATAGGCAAATATTCAATATAATAGGAAATGCAGTTCAACTTATGAACATGTAAGCAAAAATACATACTAGAAAAGTGAGTTACAGTATGTGAAGATGAAGTACAAAAAAATTTATGACAGTAACTATACAACCTAGCAATAGTGCAAAAACATCTGCAACAGTCCTATAAGCACGGATGATTACGAAGATGCGATAAAGCAGTTTTTGGTGCATATGTATTTTTAAGGGTCTGATAGAACTTTGTGTGGTCTTGTTCTGACGCAAGATCATCTGGCAAATCATTCCACAAACGAATAGCTCGTGGAAGAGCCGACTGGTTGAAAGCGTTAATATTGCCGTACATGCGTGATAAGTTAAAGGTGTTATCTAGTCTGCTCGGAGTTCGATGTGCTAGATTAAGGTGAACAGATGTCATCATGCTGGTGTGGTTGAGTTTGTGAAATGTTCATAAATGATCATAAGGCTGGCCATATAGCGGAGGGCTGTGGAAATGTTGTATCAGTTACTGTTCTTTGACATGCAGTGATATACATCACACGGGCCTCTAGCATTTCAGCTCCATCGATATGCGACCACCACGGCTGTAGTCGCACCTGCGACCTGTGGGTCCGCAGCCGAGTGCCTTAGCTATTATAGACCACTGTATGAGATGACTCCCTTTTTATACATGTCACGCATGTGCAGCACTCCCTTTTTAAAGACGCGCATACTCTCTTTAGGAGACTCGAGGGACACACAACTTTCAAAAAAAAAAAAAGAGTCGCTACGTGCCTCTCTTTATACTGACCCAAAAATTTACGTTTCTCGCTTTCTTGGATCAAATGAAAGGCAAAACCCTCAAGAGCCTTGAAAATGTAGTGCTAAGCGCTAGTGCACCCTGAAAAAGTCATTACAGTGTGTTTTCAAAAAATCTACTTACGGTTACCCCTGACGTTACAACACGGCATGGACTTCCCGCCACGTAGGTGGTCTAAATTTCCGGAGCCCTCCACTAGGGCGTCTCTGATAATCATATAGTGGTTTTGAGACGTTAAACCCCACATATCAATCAATCAATCAACTTCTCGCCACGTGCTCGCGCAAGATAAAGTGACGTTTCCACGACCGCATCGCTCCGTGAGCCGTGGCTGCATTTGTGACGCACAGGCAGCCATTCAGATTTTGTTGTTGACGCACAAGCGGCCATTTCGGAAGTTTCGGTACCTTACGTCACCGCAACTGGCCAGACTGCATCGTGAAGTCATTAGAATTAGCACTGTAGCCTGACGTCAAGCTAGCGTCGACATCAGTGTGCGCCATCAGAAATGTGACTTCATTATTGGAATAAAACATGTTATCACTATTTGCCAAGCATCACACTTGCTCGGAGTAATGTCTGTATACAGAAGGTTTGTGTGCCAGAGTAAATTTGCCTTCAAAAAAAAGGTGTCAGTACCCCTTTGTGAGTGTCAGCGTGCCTTTTTAAACCGAATGCTACACATTCCCTCTCTCTTGTATAAAAGTACAGTCAAATGAGACCTTTTTTTTTTTTTACAGTGTACGTCCCTGAACACGATACGTGCGTTATATGGACACAAAAAAACAGCAACCGAGTATACGACAGCAACAACATTTATTTGGGAATACTGACCTACTTTGTTTATCAAACGCACGACACGGATAAGGAAAATTCGGTGTAAGAATAAGGTTGGTGTGTTAATACGAATCTTAGTGCATGTGTTGCACATCTATGGTGAGTTTTTTTGTGCCGCTAGCCCCTAGCCAAATGACGTGTTTCAAGCAGCACACCAGAATTTGATCCTCAGCGAACCGCGATTTGAGCACTAGAACTATTATTATGAAAACACACTAAAAGATATTAAAAATGTATGAAATAAATTAATGGTATAAGTGAAGAGTTGTATAAGGTACAACAAAGCCGAGAACAACCAGGAACGTAGGCGTTCATTTTAAAAAACGCTTGTTCATGTTATCCCCGCCATTTGTGTAAGACAGGTCGAGCGTCTCAGACCTGCACGATCTTCAGAAAATGCCATTAGGATGAATGTGCAGCAGCTCATTAAACGTATGAAGATAACAACACGCGCCATAGAGAGTGATTAGGAGTCTGCGGATAAAAGTAAAATTGTCGTCATACCCTCTGCACATAAACTGTCACATGAGTTCAAAACGGTAGCAAGAATATTCAACGTTTAAGTTCTTTTGTCAGCCCCAAATAAACTGAAAGGCATTTGCGATAACATACTTGATAGGAAGTTACATGTAAAAACAACAGGTGTTAATAAAAAAGCTTGCACTGCAAAACTTATGTTCTCGATTGTTCCATGCATAAAGGTCGTTATTTGCGAGGCGCTTTTTTCGTGTGAACATGTTTTCATAGGCCAAACAGACCACTGTTTACATAACAAGAACACATAGGCTAATTAGTAGACAATCCTTATTCGCACCTAGCTATACAATGTACTGAATATGGGTGCGCAACAAAATTTTCAGACACTGCGCGTATTGTTGCGCATGCGGATCGCATCATCATCATCATCAACATCATCATCATCATCATCATCATCATCATCATCAGCCTGACTACGTCCACTGCAGGACAAAAGCCTCTCCCATGTTCCGCCAGTTAACTCGGTCCTGTGCTTGCTGCTGCCCATTTATACCCGCAAACTTCTTAATCTCATCTGCCCACCTAACCTTCTGTCTCCCCCTAACCCTCTTGCCTTCTCTGGGAATCCAGTTAGTTACCCTTAATGACCAGCGATTGTCCTGCCTACGCGCTACATGCCCGACCCATGTCCATTTCCTCTTCTTGATTTCAACTATGATATCTTTAACCCCCATTTGTTCCCTGATCCACTCTGCTCTCTTCTTGTCTCTTGAGATTACACCTACCATTTTTCTCTCCATTGCTCGCTGCGTCGTCCTCAATTTAAGCTGAACCCTCTTTGTAAGTCTCCATGTGTCTGCTCCGTAGCTAAGTACCGGCAGGATTCAGCTGCTATATACCTTCCTCTTGAGAGATAGTGGCAATCGACCTCTCATAATTTGAGAGTGCTTGCGAAATGTGCTCCACCTCATTCTTATTCCTCTAGTTACTTCAATCTCGTGGTTCGGCTCCGCGGTTACTACCTGCCCTAAGTAGACATAGTTTTTTACAACTTCAAGTGGACTATTACCTATCTCAAAGCGCTGCTCTCTTCCGAGGTTGTTGTTCATTACTTTCATTTTTTGCAGATTAATTTTAAGACCCACTTTTCTGCTCTCTTTGTCTAACTCCGTAATCATGAGTTGCAATTCGTCCCCTGAGTTACTCAGCAATGCAATGTCATCGGCGAAGCACAGGTTACTAAGGTACTCTCCATTAACTCTTATCCCTAAGTGTTCCCATTCTAGGCCTCTGAAAACCTCCTGTAAGCACGCGGTAAATAGCATTGGGGAGATTGTATCCCCCTGACTTACACCCTTCTTTATCGGTATTCTGTTGCTTTTTTTATGAAGCGCTATGGTAGCAGTTGATTCCCTGTAAATTTCTTCCAAGGTGTTTATATATGCTTCATCGACGCCCTGATTCCGCAGTGTCTGTATGACTGCTGATATTTCTACTGAATCAAACGCCTTCTCGTAACATATGAAGGCTATGTCTAGTGGATGGTTATATTCTGAGCATTTCTCTATTACCTGATTGATAGTATCAATGTGGTCGATTGTTGAGTAGCCTGTTCGAAATCCTGCTTGTTCCTTTTGTTGATTTAATTCGAATGTTTTCTTAACTCTGTTAGCAATTACTTTTGTAAATTGCTTGTATACTACGGAGAGCAAGCTGATCGGTCTGCAATTCTTCAAGTCCTTGTCATCTCCTCTTTTATGTATTAAGATGATTCTAGCATTCTTCCAAGATTCTGGTACTCTTCTCGTCAGGAGACACCTCGTAAACAGGGTCACAAGTTTTTCTAACACAATCTGTCATCCATCTTTCGGCGGATCTGATGTTACCTGATCCTCACCAGCAGCTTTGCCTCTTTGCATTCTCTCCTAGGCTATCTCACTTCTTCTATCATTACTGGTGGCGTGTCATCTGGATCACTGCTAGTTCTTATAGTATTAAAGTCGTCGTTGTCCCGGCTACTGTACAGATCTCTGTACCAGGGTACAGAGATATGGTACAGATCTCTGTGCCATATACTGCACCAGGGTGGCCAATCCTTCTCTGGTGATTACCCCCCAGTGGTGATCGAAAACACTGACTAGAATTTTTCTCCCACGGTCAATTCGCCTCGGTGCGAAACTATATAACAGGTGACAAACAGACTACGGTAAGGGTCAGGGCCACGACCAGTGCTCGACGTTTGGAAGGCGAGACTGAGGCAGGCATGGCCCGTCACCACGTGGACAAAGTAAGAAAATGCAACAAAGAGTTGTTTTGGGAGAGCATGGACGCTCAGGAATCGGCACCCCTTGAGAACAAAGCAACTACCGAAGACGCCAAGGACACGCCGTCAGAAGCGCAACTACGACGTTCAACGAGTACAGAGAAACTGGTGGACCGTAATGGTTACTAAGGTGGAAGAAGTGTTGCCACGCCAGCATTTACTGAAGTGGACGCAAGTCAGAACGTGCATGCTTCATTCTCTAGCCTTGTTCTCTCCTGTTCTATTTCCCCTCTTTCATGCTATAAGCTTCAAGTGCACAATAAACGCTTGTATTTTGCTTAGCGACACCGACCAGTTCATGTCTCCAGCGGCGTCTTTGTCGTCAGTACAACATATGGGCTTATTGATGTGGTGCCTATAGAATGTAGTGTTACATGAACTTGCCTATGTCTCGTTCATTCAGCTCCGAATCTCCGTGTGACCTGCAATCGCTTTTCCGCGGAGAGAAGTTCGCAAGGTTCAGCAAGACCCTAGCAGGCTAATTTCACCACGTTGACTACATTAGGCTCGCTAATTCAAATAAGCTTGTGGAGCTTATACGAGCCGGTCTTTTATCCGAAACAAAAAAATGGCAACATATCTATGGTGTGAATGATGGATAGTAGGGCGAAGCATCCGTCCGTCCATGCGTCGGTCTGTGTGACCGTCCGTGCGTCCATCCACCCATCCGTGCGTGCGTCTCTTCCTGCATCCGCACGTCCATCCGTGGGTCCGCCCCTGCGTTTGTCCATGCATCCACCCTTGCGTCCGTTCATGCGTCCATCTGTCCGTGCAGCCATCCATGCGTCCGTCCATGCATCTGTCTGTGTGTCCGTTCGTCCGTCTATTCAACACTCCAAGTACCACCATCTCGCATCTTTTCATCATATATTCCGCATATAGAAGAACCGCCATCCAGTGGACATTCCAAGGAATAAACAAGAGCTGGCGCATGCATACTTTCTTACGGCTTGCGCTTCTTGTCTACTTCCCACCTTTAACCACCTTGAGTTCATGGTATATACTAGTTCACTTTATTCATGACACTGCAGCCCAGCACTCGCTAAACCTTTCTAAAGCCAAGGAGGTTACGCCCAGCGAGTATAACCTAGCAGCCCTTTTTTCCCAGATAGTGCTCAATGTGCATGCCAATGGCTGCTAATCGGGAATGAGAGACAGGAGAATTCGGCTTTTAGTTAACGCGCACGCTGCGAATTCTTTATTGTTCAACAACGCACAGGAGAAATCTCCCACCGGCACCACTTTTCAGGTCAAAGCGCAAGACTGGTTACGCACTACGACTACGACGAGGGACGAACGGGTGCCGCTTTAAGGAGCTTCGCCCCTAAAACCCCAGCTCAACTGCGCAAAAAGTCACAAGCGCGTTCCAAACGTGCACGCACGGAGTGTAGACAAAGACACACACCACCAATCGTCCCCTTGCTGAACGATCGCAGCGACGAGTTTCGCCTCGGAAAATAATCTAGGAAACACTGTGGTGCCTAAGAGTCCTAGCCGACCGAGGTCCCCAATCTTTCAACTTCTCAATTAAAATGTAAGCCCACTACAACGCCGCCCCGCCGCACTTGCAATTATCGGAAGGCAGAAGTTTTGACTAATATAACCTCGCGGTTCGTTGTTTCACCTATACGCGCTATCGCATCTGAAGGAGCTACAAGGGCGCCCTCAGACGCGCATCGGCACACAATACGCCACGCATGCACACGTGCACGCACTGCCGTCCTTTAGGAGGAGATCGGCGGCTCCCTTTCATCTTCGGCGCCGATCAAAGGGCAATCGACCGGGCGAGGTCACGCTCATCCGGGGTTACTTGGCGCGAACCCGAAATCCGTGGAGGGGTCGAGCGAGGGGGTTCGAATGCCGATCTGTTCGCGCGTGTGTTCGATGTATATGTGTACAGGCGTCGTGAAGCCGTGGCTGCAGAGAAGAAGAAGAAGAAAAAAATACGTGCGAGGCGTGTACTTCTATCGCCTGGTGAAGAAATTTCGCGGTGTTAGATGGTCGCGATACGCTCGTCTTCTCGCCGAGTTTCAAGTATGCGCTAAAATTACTGGAGTGAACTAGACCACTTTCTGGGCATTCTGCGGCCGCGCGGCGGACGAGTAGGCAAAATCAATTAAGGCGACGGAAGCGTCGGAAATTAAGGTGACGGAAGCCAAAAAACCCCCAAAAAACCTGAGAGAGCGTGAAACGAAATTTTTTCTACTGCGCAACGTTTTTATTCACTAATTAAAAAATAAATCCGCGAAAAATGTAAGTGACGAATGGTAAAATCTTAGTTACCCAGAACAGTATACAAACGTTTTCGTTGAGGGACTACATGCTGTGGCGCAGTAAGACAAGCGTGCTTCGGCTCCGTAGCCTTGGCTGTGCTGCCACAGAAAGTTGTCGCGGGGTATAGGCTATCTGGTACACGACTTAAAATAAAATTGGCAGATAATTTGTTATTTTGTACCTGAGTAGTTTAGCCATGATTGTTTATTCACCTTATTACAACGCTTTTGTGTCCTCAACTTGTTTGTAGATTTTTCGCTAGTGTAACTACACTTTCTGCTGTGTATTTTACTTTATGTTACCGGTTAACGGTCCAGGTGAGGTCCTTGATTTTGAGACCCTTATCTCTGTATTATCTATCGTAATATAATATTATGAATAAAAAAGTAAATTGAAATTAAACAAGTATCGAAAAGGTAGACGATCGGAAGAACCAGCTATATGCCACTCATATTCTTTTCCAGCGGTTGTTCTTTTGTTTTCCTGTTCTTCATCTTTAAGAATTTTTAACTCATTGGTCTTGCGTGCTTCGGAGACGTTGTTGTGGCATTTGCCTATGCTTCGCGAATCTTTCCAAGTACATAATACAAGATGTCTTAGTCTTCGAAGCGCAACTTAAATTTTTTTTTAAGTCCATATATAATCACGTAGGATTGTACTCTTTCCAAGCTGTCGCATACGAAACGCGTAGCTTAGCTGAATCTCATCAAACATGACGAGTATAACATTTGTCTGACGCTGCAATAAAGCAAGCTGTAGCGAAATTTGTGCGTTGACTTTCATTCCATTGCTGGCTGCACCATTATATACGAGCAGCTACATTACACGTATGCTGTGTGAACACCCTGTGTCCTGTGCTCGCTTCACCACCATACACTGGCAGCTAAATGCATGCATGTATGGACATCCCATGGACAATAGTAGCTACACCACCACGTACTAGCACCGGCATCACACATATACTGCATGGACATTCCAAGTCCCACACTGACTACACAACAGTGCGCTTGCGGCTATATGTTCATGGTGCATGTACATCTCATGTCTAAAGGCGGAATTAGGAGCTACATTAGCCGCTACATCACACATATAATGCATGAACATTCCATGCCCAAGAATGTTTGCACCACCATGTTCTATGCAGCTACTTTACCCGTCTGCTGCCTGGAAATCGCATGTCCAACGACGTTTGCCCCACCCCGTTCTAGCAGCTACATCACCCGTATGCTGCATACAAATTCCATGTCCAAGGGTGTTTGCTCAGTCATGTCCTAGCAACTACATCATGCGTATGCTGCATGGACCCCCAATGGAGCATTTTCTGCTTCCAACATGGCAGTGACCTATTGACCTGCAAAAACGCTACGTATTGCAGTGAGGGAATTATCTCGAAGCTGCACCCACAAATTCCACACAAAAGAATTTCATCATTTTTTTTTCATCACAGTATGAAAGCTTTATTCGCAAAGTTTGTTTCCGGAGTATACCGCGATTGTAGAACCAAATTCTACTAGTAATTACGCTGATATGGTACATAGCCCGGAAAAGAATTTTCTGCCATGCGCGGAAGTACGACGTATAGCCCAACAGATTGAAAACACCTTTAGGGGTGTATGTGAATATGCGGTAACAGGGGAGGGGAATAGAGAACGTTTGGACCCTCTGAACCAACGTTCTGATTAACTGCTGCCGCGTATTTATAGTCTCAACTCTGCAGTCCCGTGTCAGCTCATAACCAATGGTCAGCACTGCTCTTATGAGTTCCTTCCCTTGTTCTGTCTTTTTTTCGCACTGTTTTTCCCATGTACAAACGCCTGACCAACTATCACACTTCTGCAGTCACGGTCTGTGTGGGACGCACATGCATGACTTCCGCTTCTGAGCTTTGCTGTTTTTTCTCAGGCCCTTCAATCGCTATATACGCGGCCGCAAAGCGTGCGGGGCACTACAGTATACATGACTCGCAAAGAGGAGCAGCATTGCACATGTGAAACAACCCGGAGAGCACCAGGCGGCTGGTGAGTCTTGCACTGGTTTTCTAGCTTTCTTTTTCTAGCTGGGCTTCAGGTAAGTCAGTCTGATTGGACACTTCCTTTCACAAGCAGCGCCGGTATTGGAAAGAAGGGAGAATGGAATGGCTACGTTGTCTACGTAGCGGAAACACGAAAGAAGGAAGCGGCGATGGAAAGACGGAGAAGAAGGATCAGAAGGAAGGAATACGCTACAAAAACAGAGGGAGGCGGCAAGAACGGTCCCGCACATTGGTGTAAGTGATTTTTAAGCAGGAAAGAAAAGCGCACTACCGTGACTGTTTCTACCCATCTACAGCTCTGTGAAAGAAGAAACGAATAGTAAAGAAAAAGGAGCAGTCAAGGTGAACGTCGACATGAAGTCCGGCACCCAGCCAGCAGTGTTTTGTGCAATGGTGAGCACCTTAAGTTGCTGTTTTTGAGATACAGTGATGGGAAACGAAAAAGTCTGAGAGTAGAGGAAGGAGAAGGAACGGAAGAAAGTGATATGGGTGGAAAGCTACTTCAATACTTTTAGTTGTTGTTTTTTTCTGTGTGAACGGTCGCTTTTTAGGCAACGCCCCCTCATCTCCCCCCTTCGAAGATGCGGTGGAGTCCCGTGCGCACCAGTTCTTAACGGCCGTCAAGACGATGACACGGTTGAGATGCAGCGGTCACGGTGAGATGCAGCAGGCACCGCAAGGGTGTGGGAAAGCGTAGAGGGAAAGGCAATGGAAGGTTTCGGGTTGTCGCTGCAGCATTTAACGCTTCAGCATGTGTGCGTCAGAGCCGAGTGGAAAATTGAAAATGATCCACCGGTGTATGGTAGCCGAGCTGTATTAGCGAGAAAACGTGCGCACAGACGGAAGCCGCTGTGTGCATGCGTTTATGTGTGTTTGAGCATGTCCGAGTGCACGTTTATGGGGGGAAGAGGGTGCTGGAATTAGATAGGAGAGCGTAAGAAGTGGGCCAGCACGCGGTTTGCGAACATGAAGGGATCGTCTTTCAGGAAGTGCCTCTCACGCGACAGAGAGCGTTCATATGAGGCACTAAATTTATAAGTAAGCAAGTAAAAGTAGCTGATTGTTCCTGTATAGTCCACAGCAGCAAGTGAATAAGTCGTTGTTGGTTCAAGCCGCAGCAGAAATGAAACTGGATGTGTACGCGACCTCGAATGTCATTCATGTCTTTCCCTCAGCTGAACTTGTGTCGCCATGACAACGGCCGCGCTGACAAAGAGCGAATTTATTAAATTTAGAAGCCTCCTCCTCGCAGTAACACGCACAGGGCTGGCCTTTTAACCAAAAAAATTCATCCAGTCGATTTGAAGCCGACTACGTCGAACGGCCAGTTCAAGCTGTTTTCTTCGAAATAGACGACGACGTCAGCACCACCGGTCAAGTTATATGCACTGAATTGGGAAGGCTACCGCTACATACCTTTAATTACAATTGTCTTACTCAAATTGAATTCATCCTAACTGTGTGTGCAAGGATCTACGTTTGATTCTACCATGTCGATCCAATCTGATGTGAACAACGTTCCCAGTTTTGTGATACCAAAGAACCTTTCTAATGCCTCCAAAGTGCAATATTCAATTGTGCCAAGCTGACGTAATATTTCGCCTGCAAGATATCAAATTTAAACATACCAAGCTGATCATATCACATGCCTGCAACGTTCCCGATCTCATCACACCACCCAGTTCTCGAGCTATTCTATAAACTGCGTCTCCCTTCTCCTGGTACCCATTCTGTGATTGTATTATCGTGTATCTACCGTACACTTTGTAATTTCCCGTCCAACCTTGTCTTTTGTTCTAATAATCTTAAATAGCAAATAGTATACTCTCTTTTGTCCTCTAATCCACAACATATATTGATTCATGTCTCCTTAGTATGAATTGGACGTACAGATAACGTTGTACTGTCTCCAACAGGACAACGCCGTACATCAGGTTTGCGCTATGTGGCTCTGCTGAACTATTGAATCACCTTTGCTTGCTTGGAGACATGACTAAAACATGTCTCGAAGCAAGCAGGTTTAATAACAGTAAATAGATCGCGCGCGTACGGCGATACCATACGTGCCCGACTCCCTGGGTGGTCGAAACGGCGCGCCAAAGCAGAACGTTCCATATCCTACAGATGGCTCACTAATAAGCTTCCGGTCCATTCATTTATTTTAAGCACACCGGGCATATCTGCACGCATGGAGCGTTGGGTGCACATGTCAAATGGACCAACGAAATACTCACTGGAGAGCTATGAAAGCCGACCGCGTTTATAATTGTACTCTTGGCCACACGGAGCGGGAGTCAAGTATAAAAGCGCGCGTTCGGTAAGCTCTGCAAGAGAGTCCCACGAGTCGTGAGACCACGTATGGGTGCTCCTCTGTAATCGTCATAGCGAGTGCGAGGCAAATAACAACAATAGAAGCAACTCCCCGCTTACCCATTGCATGTACATCTCCCTCCTGGTGCCCACGTCACGAGGAGATCCAGCGGGAGATGATGCGGCGTAGTACGTGGAGTTGGCAGCCGTTCTCACGACAACTGCAACTACAGAACTCTATGCGGGAATGCGTACGAACGGCATGCGTACGCAATTCGTAGTATGGAAGCGGATGGTGGGATTCATTCATGAGAACCACAACAGGGTACCCTGCGTACATTGGCGTGAACATGTACGACAAGCAGTTGTACACCCAACCTCACAAGCGTTCGTACATGGCTACAGCGCGATATCATCGGAGATGATCCGGCTACGAAATGGTACGGCGAAATTACCGGCCTCTTGTCGTGGCCGCGTAAGTACACCTACGGACATGTCTGTCACGAGATCTGTTAGTTCACTGCGGGGAAGATAGATGATGCGTACTTTCTCGCCCCAGTGTTTCGTTTGCTTGCTTCCTTACATCGTTTTAGGAATGATTTCGAGCAACCAAGGCACGATCGGCCCGCAAAGCGATGAATTAGGATCGACAGTTGTCGGTTCATGCAGCTGGACTGCACTCCCCCTCCTTCCCTTCAAAAGCGTCGAAAGTGATTCCGCAGGACGTGAGGGAAATCCCCAGTCATTTTTCTGTAAGGGGACGATTACTCGGGCGTAGCTGCGAGGGGGGCACCCTTGTGATTGCTGCGCCACTAGAGAAGCGAGTGGCGAGGAATTGATTTAAATGGAGAGTCGTGACAAACGGACCGGATCACTCAAGTGCGCGTGGGTGGGGGGGGGGGGGGTCCGCTTCGGGGCGCGATCGTCGCTAATCGCGCTCTAGCTGCTCGGTAGTGGCGGGCGCCTCACATGCTCCTTCCCGTGTTTCTATTAAAAAAAAACGTTTTCGGCATCATCATCGCCAAACTATTTTTGGAACAAATACGCATAAGCGCTTTCGCGAACGAACCAAAACGCTTTTTGTGGAGACCTGCAGTCAAAAATAAAAGAAGAAATAAAGCTGATTATCAAAGACGAGATAGTGCCTTACAAAATATTCGACAAATAGCACCAGTGCACCGTGTCGCCAAATCATCGTGGACCATGTCCTGTGCATTTACTGTGCTGTTATTTGCACTGTTGTTGCACAATGTCTCCAAAACGTTTCCATGTTAAGAAAAAGGGCACTGAGTGTATTAATGACACGTTAATTGATATATTCGACAAATAATTCGGATCATTCAGATCAATGATTGATTAGCTATGCTACGGATGCGCGCATGCGCTTTATATAACTTGTCTTTCCCATGGTTTCCCTAAATGAAGTCAGTTGATGCTTAGCGCTTGCTTTTTCCCTTTCTTCTCAGCCATTTCTTTGTTTTCTTTCTATTTGTACCAAAAAATATGACGTCTAAGATTCAACACCATCTAGCCCGAGAGGTAGTTTTATTGTTTAGAATATATTTTCTAACGAGATTATGTTGTTCATAGACAATGGACAGTTGGCCGTCCTGTCTGGCATATATTTTCGAGACTGTTTCAAATTGATCATTGTGTTTTTGTTTCTTTCCATGGCCAAAAAATCATGATGCAAATAAAATGAAGAATATAGATCACCGTCATTTCCAGGAAGTGAATGATGTTAGAGAGCTTGCTCGCAGATTATCAGGTAATCCATGAGTCCTTCGTACACACTCCTCTAAAATCGTATAAAGACGTGACGGAATTGCTTGACGACGCGCCTAATTCGCTGGCGTGCAGCTCCGGCTTTGCTTAACGGCAAGACTTCACTTGGCCTCCCGAGCTCTCACCGCAAAGTCTTGGCGGAGAGCCGCGCTGCTGCCTTGGCTTCTGGTGTGTTTATCATGCGTAGCGTTAACGAAGAGTGTTCACTGAGTGAGCTTTCAGCGAAGAGATAGGAAGTACGCCAAACGCGAGCACTGTATACCCGCTCGGCCCTCTATCGGTCACCCATCTAACAGAGCACGTGGCGTCGAATGTGCAGGTGGTGTGCAGGTACCCTGAGTGGCGCATAGACTTTCCTATAAGTACACAGAGGGAACTCTGGCGCTTGTGTTTATGGAAGCTGCAACGCACGATGCTTCAGCGAGCATGGGAATGATGGCTTGTACACGGATTTGTCTATTATTCGTACTTCTGGCTCCGTTTGGGTTCACGTGGCTTGAATCTGTTTTTCACCAAACAAAAATCAGCAAATGTTGTGCAGTTGCGTTTCTCCGTGCACCTTAATCTTTTAGGCTTACCATTTCAAATTGGATCACAAAGTTCAAAAGGGTTCGTTCTTCCTTTAGAAAACGAAACCGAAACACGACAGTAAACGAAGTCACAAGGGCGATTCGAGGCGTGCAAGAACGATGACTAGGGAAATCTGTGTGCTACCCCTCATTCCCATGGTCGCTGAACGATAGCAGCGTCATAGTCTCTCCCCTCTAGTTGACTTTAGGAAACTCTATGTTGTGGCAGCGTGGCGCTTGCGTGACTCACCGGAGAAAGCGTAACTGCGAGGGTAACACCGTGGCGCCTCTAGCGAACGCAATGAGAAGTAGTGTACATGCCGTCGACCACAGACAAAGCGCGAGTATAAGAAGCTTTACGAACAAGCTCCTCAAATGTTCGGTTTGAGTCAGAATCGAACCGAGGCTGTCTGCATGGCAAGCAGGTATACTTTACCACCAATCTACGTTATTGCTTGAAATCGTATCGAAAAAAAAACAAACTAAATGTCATGTAATGGGTCCACCCATTACATGACACCCATTACATGCTTATGTAATACTGCGTGGCAGAAAAGTAGAATCACGCCCTGTGTCAAAACACGTGAATTGCGAGAGGAATGGTTGTCTTGAGGCGCACCAATTATAAAGTTTTCAGACATACTTAATTGTCATCATCTGCATTCGTTAGGGGCCCTGCGACAGTTTCTAAGTAGCCATGGAATGGGTTCACTAAAGGAGCTTATTGCCTGAGAAATTCACCAACGCCGAAAAAAAAATTAAATCCATCCAGCACGAGCACGAGTTAGATATACTCATCGCACGCTGCAATTGCATTCAATCACGCCGACGAAAGCGCTGGAAGCTAAGCAAGGAGGGCACTTGCGCTTGTCGACATTAAGCACTTTTTCGCTTTTTTTTCTTTGAATGCGCAGCTTTTCAGCGCGATCACACGCGCATCCGTGGACAAGTCGCGACGGCTCCAGTAACGACCAAGCGCGCCATGCTCAAATCAGCCAATTAATAATAATTGGCCTGAGACGCAGTGATTTTGTTTATGCCTGTTGCGTCATTTGCAGAGAGAAAACTCTTTTGGCTGACTTTAAGAATTTATTCTGAATATCTGGCCACGTGCTGTGCTATATTATATGGCTCGCGTGTTCTGGGGAGCCTGGACTACCAATAGGCAGCGTTTCTGACAATGCTCGAAAGGTGTTGCAAGGCCCCATCGATAGGGTGAGCAGCGAGGTTCGCGAGTTTTTACAGGCACTCAATGGACCCTTCGCTGTTTGACAAAACCGATGCCATATGGTCACGTGACGGCACTTGCAGTAGCCAGTCATTCGTTTCCTTACGGTGCAGTAGAGACGTCCACGGAAAAGCGAAGAAAGACTAGAAGGTCATGCGTGCGAGGGTCCGACTGTGATATCGCATGCTACTTTTGATGGCGAAGCACAAGCAGTGGCGTAACTAGATAGGACGGCGCCCAGGGCAAATATATTTCCGCGCCCCTCATTATGCCCGTGATAATGTTTGTTATTATTATTATTATTATTATTATTATTATTATATAATAATAATAATAATAATAATAATAATATTAATTATAATAATAATAATAATATTAATAATATTAATAATAATAATAATAATAATATTAAATAATATTATTATTATTATTATATTATTATTATTATTAGCGCTAATGTAGGCTTCCGCGATTGCCTACTGGCGCGCGGCGGGCCATTTCGGAGGCCAAGGGCCACCAGTTCTGATTTCGATGAGCTACGCCCGCGTTTTTGTATAGTATTTTTCTTTTTTTATTCAAACTTCCGGAAGTCCCTTACCCGTCATTGTTCTCTTCCAGTCCACACTGCAAAAATCTTGACGGCACGGGCGCTTCCCAGGCCCAAGTTTCTCGTACCTAAGCTTTCGCGCTATTTGTGCATCCCAAGGAATGCAGGGTGAGTACAAAACAAAGCAACCAGCTAGACACCGCGCCCTCGGGTCTGGTATGGGGGTTAAACTGGTCGGAGTGTTCTGCCGTTTCGCTCCGTTCGCTGTTCCATTGATGGAGGTCATCCTTGTGCGGCCGCATTCTTTCAGGGAAGTTCTTGGTTTCTCCAACGTACGAAGCGGGGCAGTCGGCACATGCTGTCGGGTACACTACGCTCTGCGCTTTTTTCGCAGGTGCGTGTTCTTTGGGCCAAAGGATGAACCTGCCCATGGCGGTGGATGGCATGTGGGAAACGTTGACCCCCGCCCTTCTATTGCTTTGCTGGCGCCCGCGATGCAGGGAATCAACAAACGTCGCCGTCGTGTCACGCTTTCTCCGTCTTTCCTCCAGAGAACTCTGCGAATAAACGCCTTTGTTTAGCCTTTGGTGCCGAGGTCACGGATTATATTCGCCCTTCCTTCCGCCGCTGCGTGGACGATTAGTCGTTGGACGATCGGCTATTTCGTTGGAGTTTTCTGTTCTTACTCAAAAAAGGTGCATTCGAACTTTTTTATTTTATTTTGTTTACGTACGTGGTTGGTTTCAGGGAAGCTTTCAGTAAGTGGTTTGGGAGGCTGGTGGGGTTCGCTGAAACTCATCTAACCCAGTGCTGCGGAGCACAAAACAAAGCTTAGCCGAGGGTCATGGGAAGGCACGGAGGTAGCGCAGCAAAATGAAAATAGAGGATCCTTTTCCCGATGCAAAAGCCATTGCGGCAACCCTTTCCTTCACCACCATCCCCACTTCCAGTCGTACATTACAACCTCGCCCCTCCCCCCTTCCAGGCGGTTTTACGGAAAAAAACATTGACAACCTTTCCAGGGGGCGCCAACCCGAGGACTCGGCTTGGCGCCCCCTCCCTAGTGGCGCCCGGGGCACTTGTACCCCCTTGCCCCCCCCTAGTTACGCCACTGAGCACAAGCGTCATTCAAGTTTTCTCTTTTAGATGCGAAGCAGCTCTTTGACCCGTCTGTGTAACGCTGTCCCGTGAGTCCGCACAAACTCCCTCGCCGCAGGTGTTGCAGCGGTGCCAAGTAAGTGAAGTCGCAACTGAACTTTGACGTCCCACTCTCCTTCATCCTCAGCAGCTGCCGGCTCCTCCTCCCGCTCACAACCTCTCGATTCACCCTCTCTACTGCCCGCAATGCTCGACCGCACGCCTAGTGGAAACACTAGACAGATTTAGTTGCGTGTCCGCAATCAAATCGCGTCCTGCCATTGCAAATGGCTAGCAGGCTGCTTCCGTACGGCTGCTGTGGACGCGTGACTAAATCTGTCTACTCTTTCGGCTAGCTTACATCTGCAGCTGATGAAACTTGCACGAAACCCAAGCCGTCTCTCTTGTTCTTGCATTTGAAAGAAACGTTTAGTCGAGTACACGCTACACCGAGTTTCGCTTGAAACCATTCTTCCCGCACCCGCGTCGACGCCCGTTTCATCCGGGTCAATGCCGGGAGCACCGCAAGTGCTTCGCATCCCATCAGGGTTCTCTTCAAGGAGAAGGCCCATATATATATATATATATATATATATATATATATATATATATATATATATATATATATATATATATATATATATATATATATATATATATGTGTGTGTGTGTGTGTGTGTGTGTGTGTGTGTGTGTGTGTGTGTGTGTGTGTGTGTGTGTGTGTGTGTGTGTGTGTGTGTGTGTGTGTGTGTGTGTGCTTTTCACAATGGATAATGTGTCAGTGACAAGCCAAATATTCAGTAGAAACTGACCCTCAAACATATTTGCAAAATATGTTGTGTTGAAAAAGTAACTCTCCACCTACGGATTCCACCACAAAAACATACATTAACCTCGTAAAATGGAATAACTAAACACTTCTATGTGGGTACAAAAGCTTATCCGCACCCCCACGCCACCCTAAAGAGAACGAAATTACCATAACACTAAAAAAAAACTACAATCAAAATCGTGCTGTTTCCCGGTTCAAATTAGGGAGTGGTATGGAGCGGATATAAATTGCATGCAAAACTTGCAAGGAAAATACGTACATGCACATTAGAACACATTCTCTGGGACTGCGGTTTACTGGGGCCCGGCATTACGCGGGACCGCTTGGAAAGACTTATCAAATCAACTACTTACCACAATCAAGTCCTGGTTGTCCAGTACGCCCCCAATAGTGCCAGGAGGCTCGACCTGCAGCGGTGGGCACTGTTAGGGTGAACACGCGAGCACGTGGCCGACGGCACTATCATCGCCGCGTAACGCCCATCGTCATAACGATTGCTCATGCGCAGCATGTGCTCTGCGATCATGTCTGCGATACACTTTTTCCACTACGCGCCCCACGTCATGATTACGCTTGTTTGCCGTCTGCTAGCCTTATTTTTTTCTGTCAAACTGGCGCATCCTTCACTTCAAGATTCATCTGGATAAAAATTTGGTGCGTGAATGCAAAATTGAGTATAGAACAGTTTAAATTTCGACTATTAACGAAAACTGAAAAGATGAAAATAACTTAAATGCAGGATGCTTCACCTTGGCCGACAAAAAAGTCACAGCTTTGCCGTAAAGGCGAAGCAATGAACGCAATAGCAACAAAATGGGAGGTCCCGCGAAGAATAGCAAGCAGATCAAAACGTGCCCCGCGTTTCTCATGCGCGGGGCACGTAATCACAGTAACAGTTGAACGCGATTAAGCGTCTCAGTTGTTACTTCGCTGGGTCTGAAAAGCACGCCCTTTTCGCAAACGGAGATTGTGCAGTCAGTGCAGTGACCTTTGTGCGACCGGTAACTACAATAGAATCGTTTTGGTGAAAGCCAAATGCGTACGATTGAGCGTACTCTCTCCGCGTGGCAAAGTACGTGGGAGATGAGAGCGCGCGCCGCCGCGTCATGACGATATGGTGGCGCACGCTCATTGCGCCATCTCGCTGGTAATGCTGAAAGCACGATAGTTCGCCCCATGATGCCCATCACCAGCGGTAATTGATAGACACAAATAGCTTGCCGTTCAAACGTTTGAGGAGCTCCTTCATTGCTCAGTGGCTAACACACCTCGCACTCACAATACAGAGGTCGGACGTTCGATTCCGTGAGGCAAAGTCTTTTTCTGGATAAATTTTTTTCTTTCGTTTTCATATATGTAGATACGTATGCATATACCGTGAATGACGGCGACAAAACCCAGGCGAGAGTGTCCATATAATCGCTATCGCAATAAATTGCATCTAGCAGACAACGAACAAGCGTATCCATGACGTGGTGCGCGCGTAAAGAGTGTACTGCAGCACACATGCAACGTTTCCAACGATGGTTTTTACGTGGCACTTACAGTGCCGTCGGCTACGCGCTCGCGTACTGACCTTAACAGTGCTCACCGCTGTAAATGTTCCATCGGGGAGTAGCCAGGTTGGCTTGCTCGTGTCATGTACAGGATAAATAATAGTCTTTAAAAAATTTATTACTTCGCCTGAAAGTTAATTGACCCTCAAAGGAGCCCAGCAGCACTTTTTGAGCGTGGCCGATCGGTAGTCGAGGTTCCCGAGAACACACGAGCCAGTATAGCGCAGCACACGGCCTGAAATTTACAATTGGTTGTCTAAGTTGATTACGAATTGCGTTCTCTACTCTCGACTAATGATGCTATATACTCATAAACCATTGCGTCACAGGTTCAAGTATGCCATTGGCTGAATTGAGAATGGTGCGCCCGAGAGTTACTGGGGCCGCCGCGGGAGGTCGCGACGTGTCCGAGCATACTTGCGCGGCAAGTTCTCAAGGTCACGTGGCGCGCTTTATTTCCCTTTGTATCATCCCTCCCAGCTTAGCACTGTTGGGGCCGCGGCGTGCAACAAATTTTTTGCAACTCCTATCGCACTTAACGGGTTCTAAATATTTTCGCGGCACTCAAATAGACAGACAATAAGCTCTTCCGGTGAATCCATTCCATGGCTACTTGGAAAAATGTCGCAGGGCTCTTCCGAGCTCCGAGACTGGATAACTTGAACCAGGATGGTTGTTTTTCTACCAGTTTCCTTTTAAAAGATTTTATAGGTACTTTCCGAAAACGGTAAGTGCTCAACTGGAAGTGATTGAAAGATACTATTGCTCTGTGCTTGAGTCACCGAACGACAAAGGGCCCCTATGCACTCACCTAAAAGTACCTGAAAGCGGAAGCCATACCATGTGGCTACCTCCGTCATGTGAGCCGCAGCAGTTCGTAGAGGTTGTAGCTGTTGCCGATGATGATGGTAAAGTGTAACAGCTCATCCATATGCAACGGGTCAGCAGCTTTCAACCCCTCGTTCACTTCCCAAAAGAAACGACTGCTCGTTTATCTTCAAAAATTGAAAGACCAATACCACTGCTATAATACCGGCTCCGTGCAGGCTGTGAAGAGCCAGAACTGCATGCGCCCTGTTTGAGATGCGCGAGATAGAAAAATCAACACAAAATGAAGTTCGTCTGTCCTGTGGCTTTAAGAGCTCGTACGAGAACAGCCGAGCCCAAAGACGTAACAGTACCTTATCGAATTCTCAACTCGTGCAATCCAAAAAATTATTTTCTGCTATTCTCATGCATATGCTGCATAGATACAACCTCGGCTCTCTCTGTATTGTCTTCAGTGCCAAATCAACAGACATGACCTTCAATATAACATAAGCCTGGCATGCTGCTAGTCGTTTCGTGGATTCAGCAAAATTTCAAACTACATAATGAAGATGGGTGAAAATACACACACTACATGCAGACTTCCCACAGACTTTCACTTTGTGAAGAAGACTTTTACTTTGTGTGTGATATTCGTGCCATTTTGTTTGTGCAGCTGTGCTCCTGTTCTCTTAACAGTTTAAAACTTCGAAGAGGAGTAACAGCCCCCAAATGCTTCTGGCACTTGACAGTGATCACAAGTGTAATCCTGCGCACATAATGCGTCATGAAGGTGTCACCAAGACCACTTGTTTCAATCTGATCATTCGGGTAACCATTAAAGTTTATGTAGAGGCAGTGCAAGTTCTTCAAGAAATCACCCATTGACAAAAAAGTGGCTAGAAACATTTCTTTTATTTGCCTTCCTTTACGAAGACTTTTCTGCATGCAATCCAAAAAGACTGCAGGCATTTAGACACACTGGAAAAAAATATCGAGGGGCCTCCTTCGACACTGCGAGGCACAACGACATCTGTCGATTTGGAACACCTACAAATCGTTTTGAGATAATCTCCCTAGCTCTGTTAAACCCGATTCGTTGGATAAGTATGCCAAAAGAAACGCGACAAATTCATTAGTAATCTTTCCTCAGCCCTTTATACAAAGTAGTCTCTTTCTTCACATCACATGCTGCGGCATTGTCAAATCACTGAAACGATGGCCACTTTTATTGGTACCTTACGGCCATGCCTGCATTGGCCGGGCACAGGGGAAACTTGCTGACACAGCAAGTGGTCTGGCAGCCAGCGTTTTCAATGCCGGGTGTATTTTTTTTTCACTAATGGGAACTGACTTTTGACTATCAAAAGCAATTATATCCCAGAACAACTAAATAAAGGCGGGACTTCTTGCATTTGATTTTGAGCAGGACACATATAACACTCGCAACACATGAAAAAAAAATGCACAGAAAAATGTCTAAAAAAAGTGAGGAGAGCATTTTTAGACAGTGCATACCCAAATGATGCCCACACTGCACATGTGAATAGTTTTTGAAAGCAACGCACTGTGTAACCGCAATTTTTTGGAGTTGCTAATGCTACTGGTAAGACTTCACATCCATTCCTTTTTTGAAGCCATGCAAGTGCTTCCTACAGATTCAAAGAATTATTACACGCAAAGCACGAAGTGGTCTGGTTGAAATTTTACAATGCTACAATGAAAATATGCCAGTGGCGCTTCAAAAAATACAATTTCTGAAAGTCAGACCGTCTTGGAATCTTTTAGGAACCTGCTGACTGCACCAATAAAAGTTCTGTGCATTCTTTCTTAATTACGCCCTCATTAGTTTTCTCAGAAAGAATGTGATGAAAAACAAAAGCACATGATGATTTTTTTAGGGCTACAAAGTTGTAAAATACGGTCCAGCGCCGAAAAAACTTGCAGCACTCATCAGCATGCGAAAGAAATCGCAAAATCGAATAGCTCGCTGCTGCAATGTTCAAAGCAGTGAGAACAGAGGGGAGAAAAGCCACACTAAATACGTTTGGGAAATGAAAGCCTTCCAAGGCAAAATTTAGTAAATTTTAATATAATAGACACCATATTAACAATGAATCCTTAAGCACTATTTTAAGCACTGCCCAAGCCGAGCAGCAAAGAGAACTAAGGTACGATGTAAAGCCACCACAACATTGCACTAGAAATGCAAGTCTAATGCAATGCCAGAACAGGGTTAGCCCGCCTCACAAGCCTCTCCAGTGATAGGCGATTGGGCACAAAAGAATATTTTGCATAATATGCTGTACTAGAAGACAGTATGCACACTCCTGCTAATCACATCCATTCATCAACTGCACTCCCGCCTCTCTCAAAAGCAGGCAGAGAGCTCGAAACGTTCAACACGGAGATGAAACAGGAGTGGTATTGGGCTCCAGCTCGACGCAGCGTGCAAACGCCTCGAAGACTATATAAAGGCCTCTCAAAGAAAATCGCAGCAAAGTGTACAAGTTAGCAAAACTAAGTTCCAATGGTACCTGCAATGGTGCAGATCCGGCTAAGGACATAGAAAAGGGGGCAACAAAGACATTGGCATTCTAGCTCCGAAATTGGGAATGCAAAAAAAAAATAAAAATGAAAATGTTTCCTTGACATTCAAGCGCAGTACTGCAATTGTAAGCCTACAAAAGTGACAAACCTTCCTACAGTGCTGCCGCTTTGAAATGGTGCTGTTCAATGCTTCTCATCCCCTAATTAGGGAGGATAAAACATTCAACTCCACTTGTAACCTCAATAAAAAATTTTAAACTTTACTTATATGCCGCTGTGTACAAACAAAACAAGGATCTTCAAGGCAGCAACAAAGAACAGCAAATTCATTCAGCCAATGTAAATAAAACGAAGGTAAAGCAGATAGCCTTAATAGGAAGGCCTCAACTGTTACAGGAGAGTTGCAAAGAAACGCACCGTACGGTAAAGGCATACAAAATCTATAACATGCCACAAACACCACTCTCGATGACTAAGCGACCGAACTGACGCGACAAAACTGTGCAGACTGTTCGACGTACACTTGAAAACTTCTTGGAAATCAAAGCTGTTGAATTACTCACCCGCACTTTCCATATGTTAAAAAGTCACTCCCCACGGTGGATGACTGCGAAGTGCTCGACAACACACTTGCTCCTTGTCGGAATTAAGAACTACGAAGGAGTGTCAAGTACGCGCTTAGACCTAGTTCATTCCAACACTTGCCCCTTGCTTCTAAACGCACTCAAGCTGTGAACAGTAGATGCAAAGGAAACTCATTTGGTCATACTTTTCTTGCTTTTCCTTCAACAGTGTATATTTCTGGATTTTGTTACACGTTTTCATACATACAGTATGGTTTTTGCCATAAATTTTGGGACCAAACAGTATGAGCCTGTCTCTGCAAAAGCACAGCCAGACAACCGCAAATGCCGAGTCGTACAGCGAATTCCAGATATACCAGGCCAGTGGTAGGTCAGAAAGAATTTCAAGTTGTCTTCCACGTGCACTAGATTTTCTACCCGCACACAACAATCATGCAAAGAAACTCATATACCAGGGCACAGGAAACTGTCGTCGTCAGGGTAGTCGTGTAGTAACCGTAAACTGCTGATGACACATTTTGTTTCAAACTCGGTGTAGGTAAACTTGGTTAAAATATGGCAAGAAGTCGAAATGCTGATACTAGACAAACTGGAGCAGAAGCATTTCGATGAGGGACTTACCATGAGTTTGAATCCAGAGTTTGCCAAATTCGCAGCAGCAACAAGTGAAAAAAAAAAGGGGGGGTTAGTGCAAGTACAGAAGCCGACCATATGCCTTGAGTATTAATCCCAAAGAGCATTGCTTTCACGTGACAGTATTAGGGCGGCGGCATCGTGTGTGTGTGGAGGCAAAAGATTTTAGAAGACATACGGGTGGAACACGCCGCGGTTTCGACGAGAGGGAGAGGAATGATAACATTGTGCTTAATCAACTCGTATCAGCCAGTTCGTATTCCTTTATAAGTGCTAGTGATGCTGTTCGTTGCTTGGATATTCACGCACAAACACACGAAAAGATCCATCAAAGTTGTTGTGCAACTCCTACAGATCACCACACAGGAGAAAAAAATGATAAGCTTGATTGGGGGCATAGATTGAAGAGGTATAACAAAAACATAAAAAGCTGACTGAATGGAGAAGTATGAAAAGACTGCAAAAAGAAATGAAGTGCGCCAGTACAGGCCTATAGTCGGGATACCCGACGTAACGGAAGAAAAGGAGCCTGCCTCGGCCGGATTCTTAGAAACTGCACCACTCCGAAGTTTCCTAAACGAGCGCATTATCTAATTGTACCAGTTCAACAGGTGATAAGGGGAGAGGATTGGGAGAAAAATTGTAAGAAAAACCCAAGCCGAGGCAGGACGACACACAAACAAGACTGGAGCCATGGTGAAGAGACGCACACACCACTTTCATAGTCGCTTGGAAAGCACTGCGAGACAGCAATCGCACCGTTCTCTTTTTTTTTTTTTTTTTTTCACAGTTCTGACTTCAAATTCCAAATACCTGAACAACAAGCTTTCTCAACACTTGCATACTGTGAAACTTATATAAAAGACACTAGTAAAAAATGAGAACACACACACATAACATACATGCTGAACTGAAGAAGAGAATAGATAATATTCGCCACATTGTTTTCACTTCCATACACTGACAGAGGAAAGAAATAAACCAAGAAAAAAAAGAAAAGTCGCCACGAACACGCTCCAGCGCAGAACCTAGAAACAGGTGGTATGCAGAAGAAAAATCGCGTTACAGTCTCGTGGCACCCACTTTTTTTTTCCATTTCATTTTCCTTGCACCGGAAAAGAGGGTTCCGGCACAAATGGGGATCACGAAAGAGCAATAAAAAAAGAGCAAAAGAATAACAAAATCCCTAGATTTCCCTTGCTAAGCTTAAAAACCATTTAGGCCTGGACTTCACCCTCGACAGGGGTCATAGCACCGAGCGTGTTGTCAGTGACTTCCATTTCGTCGGGCTTGGCTTCGGCTCCGTCTTGAGAATTTACGTCTCCCCGTCCTTCTTCGTATTCGGTGGCATCCTCGGTCTCTTCGAGAAGTGTTGCCGACGAGTTTGCCTCCCCTCCGCGGCTGGCAAACCCGTTAGTGCCATCTGGACCACGTGGTTGACGCACTATGATGATGCGGGGACCGGAGTCCTCCGTGGAGAGGGTTCGTAGCCGGCTTACAAGACGCTCTGGACGTTGCGTTGGCTGCGACTCTCTGTATAGACATGTGTGAAAAGAAACAAAAAGCAATCAATGCTCAGCCACGTGCACTTTTACATGCAATTGAATTATGGAATAAGATACGGGTAAAAGCAATTAATGCCATTACAACAGCACCATTTACCGAGCTTTCAAACAACCTTCCTTTCAATTGTGAAACTGCTTTTATACTATCTCACCACGAAGGCTGTTACTTCTTGGGTGCACTTTTCAATTCGTGAATACCAGACATCTCAAACATGCAGCCCGCTGACCTATTGCTAGTAGCCCGCACATTAGAGGAAAACAAATAGCATCACCTGCTGGTGACGGTGCCACAAAAGCATTCGAACACAGTCGAGCCCACATATAACGACACCACTTCAAACGAACTTTCGCTTGAAACAAACAATATCATCGTGACCGCGAAAATGTACATTGTTTTAATGGCACAAAATCGCACTTACAACGAACATCTCCGAGCCCCGCCAATCCCTTACAGCGAACGGAGTCAGTGCTCTGCTGACTTTTTGGGAAACCAGTTTCGATAACCAATCTGGCATCTGCGAGGTGCCTATAGCGTATTTACTCGAGCAATCCTCGCACTGGCATAATTATTGCACCCCCCACATCACCCAACAAAAATACAATTTCTTTTTTTTCCTTGAGTAATTATTGCACCCCCGAAAACTGCGCAATAATGTCGTCTGCTCGTTTCAGCCACTGATGATAGCGCGCACCATCTGGCGCCATCTCTTAAGCATCAAGCGTACTATTATTGCATGGAGATTCAATCCAATCCAAGCTAAGCCAAAGTGGCTAGTGCGCATTGCGGCGTTTTGTATGTTGTGTTGGTAATCTAGTCACGGTATGGGGCGATACAGAAGCTACATGACTGCTTTCAAGTTCAAAGTGATAGATCATGATCTAAACAACGCAACAGGGCCGTCGGTAGGCCTTTCGGAGCATACAAGCTTTGTGTTCGCTTCAGGTGACGGCAGCTGAAAGCCACGAAAACGCTTTGGGCCTGCCGTATGCCTAAAACTGGGATTGATGATAAACTTAATTTCTTCAGAAGGAAACTGCAGCCTATTCTGTTAAAGAGTTATCAGCCCAATACTGACGTCCTACGCTTACCTTCCGAGGGCTCCTGTTGAGCAACGAACGCTACTGCCACGCCCGCAACGCCCACAAGCTTTGCTTATAGTATTCTAATTAGCGACTATTTGCTTGCACTTTTTGTGTCTCAAATAAATCTTACCTTGTGTAGAAGCTGTGCTTTTATTGTTGAGGTAAATTTTAGTTAATACTTCTCAAAGCTAGCTGTTAGTTCCCGGTGTGAGAATCACGATTTGCGGCAACTTCGTTTTCTTTTTCGCTCTGTACGTTTTTGTGGAAAGTTTTCCCTGCGTAATTCTCGCACCCCCCAACTTTGCGTTGGTTTTCTGCTCAAAAAAGTGCGAGAATTGTGCGAGTAAATATGGTAGATTCCTATTATTAAACGCCGCCCCTGCCTTCGCGCCCCTTTAGTTGCCGCTCTCCCCGACCGCTTTTCGTTACGCACCCCTCAGTTTTTTGTCCCCCCGCTACTCTGAGCACCCCGCATTGCCAGACGAAGCCCTTGTTTTTACACTGCCTCCAATCTTTCGAAGACCGGTCTGCCATCTCCCCTGTTTTTGATCGCTGGTACTGTCGTGGGCATCGCCAGCATGGAGTGACCAGACCATTTGCAGACATCGTCGTCCACCGACTGTATCCGATCGTCTGCGTCTTGTCTTATCGTACTCTAAAAAAATATCGAGTAAAAAGGGTGTCTTTTTGTCTCACAACAATAATCGTCATCAGGCTTGCGTGCGCTTCCTTTTTCGAAAACTCTGCGCTGGCCACGTTCCTATCGCGAATGCAATGTAACCCTGATAATGGGCATGTCGATCGTGACCGGAAAGTACCGGATGCGGGGCGATAGAGCAAGGATGGAACGCAATATAGATGACGATTATTGTTGTGGAACAAAAAGACACCCTTTTTACTCGCTCTTTTTTTTAGAGTATCGTTCTAGTGCACGCGTGTACGCTACCCTACCAACTCTGATGATTCGCGATTCATTTTGTGTTTAGGACCTGTTCTCGCTCCCTTCGCACTCGGCTCAGCATGCCTCCGCACGCATGCAGAAGCGTAAAAACGACCGTTAATTTGCGCGGATTGAATCCCAATATATTGTAGTCGGTGAGGCCAAGCGAACCCGCTGGTCCAACAAAACAATTCTTTGACCCCGGCCGCCGATGCATTCAACGCCGCGCACGCCTATCCAGGCGGCCGCGCTTTGCGCGCGCAAGCACTCCAAGTTTTTCTACGCGCGAGTTGCACATTTCGCGGACCTTTTAAGCAAGCTACTTGACCTGCCTCCTTCCCACGTGTTTTGGTTTTCCGCCTTCCTGCCGTACCCTCCCCTCTCTTCACTTTATCGCAACTTCTTTCCCTTCTCTCGCAAATATGCTCTCCTCTCTTTATCGCAACTCCCTCGCCGAGCTCCACTGCTCCGCAGCGCCAGCTATGCTGGCTGGAATTTAGAAGTTTCGTTTTCCGACTGGAAAGGGGCCCAGAGCTGTACCACGCGTTCTGGCATGTGTGCCGCATGTGCGCGTGTGTTGTCAGGATGACGGACGGGAGGCTTTGCACGCTTTTTCCTGCCGCTCAAAAAAACGTCGAAAATGGGACCGCTTGGCTTGGGCGCGATTCGAACATTAGGTGCCGCGCTGCGGAGCTCATAGCTGTTGACCACCTCGCAGCCAACTTGCCGCTCCGGGCGTCCCGGTAGTGGTGAATATTTCGTGGGCGGTGGTGACGAGGCACACGAAACTGTTTTCGTGAGGCCGACTTCGTGGGCGTCGGGTTCTATGCCGAGCCTGAAGCTTCCGAACAGGACTACTGCGGCAGCGATTTGTGGCAGCGCATTGCTGGCTCCAACCTGGGAGAGCAGGTGAGAATATGTCGCAATGGTTTCATTACGGCCGATGATGATACTGACACCGTGGAATCGTGCACGGATTAGGGCATTGAGAATAAAATACGCAGCAAGAGCGATTTAAAGGAATAGGATTGCGAGAACGACGAAACTTTGGAGCCAGTGCCTCATGCACTTTATGCCACGGGCCTTGGAGAAGAGCACCCCGCCGTTTGTAAACTCAAGACCACCTTTATCGCTTCTGCTCTTCGGAACACGTAGGTCACGGACGTTTTTGGGCAAAAAGTTTTGTGTTTTCACCCGTAACTTTTTTTTAAAAGCTGTGTTTCATTTACTACGAACTTCGGGATACAGCGAACGGACGCCGCGTCAACTCAGGTTCGTTACTACAAGTGGGCTCGGCTGTATTTGAGAATGCCTCACAAATTAGGCACCCAAAGATATGCGAAGTTCACTGTATTTATATCAAGTTTGCTTCCAATCTCTCAATTTTTTTTACTTGTCCATGCATACTTATGTAGTCTCGCAGAAAGCCAAATGAGCTGCTTGAAAAACAAGCGTGGTGCAAGGCAGAGCTAACCGATACTCCACGACGAATTACGCACAAACGAATCACACGCGAAAATGCGCAGCAAGAGAGCAGCGGCAGCATACCCGACTTTGACGACGCTGCAGGCAGCGTACTTCTTGGTGCGCTGGTTGTAGACCACCACAAACTCGACACGGTCGCCCACCTGCAGGTGGTTGCCGGACTTGACCTCGGACGTGTGGAAGAACAGCTTGCGCCCTTCCTCGGCCTCGTAAGAGAGGAAGCCGAACTGGCCCTTGATTGCTTCCACCGTAGCCTGTGAAGCGGTTTACAAGACACAGTGACCCTTTCATGCAAGAAAACTAAGAGACACATCCAGATCGCAGTGACTAGATGCACCCTAGGACACACGAAATGCTTCAGACGAGGCCTTGCTATTACAGTACACCCAAAGCGGAATATGCGCAATATTCTGCTGGATCTCGGAAGTACAGTGGGCATAAAAAAAATCAAGAAACCATATTACGTCAAACTGAACAGCACATGTTGCAGACACAATTAAGGGCAGACCACAAATCTGAATTCCAGGATATTTACACAGTGGGAACATTAGGTTTTTTTCCTCGCGTATTGCGAATTCTAAATTTTTGCACACAGACTATAAATGATAAAGGTTCATTTAGAACATAGTATTTGTGAAAATTCTATACAATTAATAACGTAGAGTGACAAGTTGCCCTAGGCAATAACTGTTCGAATCGCAGACCAGCCGACTGAGCACAGCCCAGATCTTGACATCATAATTATGCTTCTCAATGGCCCACGTGAAGATTGCTTGAACACGACAACACATGGTGTTGCTGGGGTCAACCTTTTCACAGGTGGCTTTCTCTTCTTCAAAGCCCCGAAGAAGACAAAACCACTTGTCTTGAACAATGCGATGACTGCCTCGAATACAACAAGGCCTCTTAAAAGGGGACACGGGTCTTGAAAGCGAAAAAATAGCGAAAAAAAATGATTTTTCAATTTTGTTGTTGTTGCATTCAGGACATCTTCCTGCACGTTCTCGCAAAACTCTAGGCCTGTAAACAGTATAGTTTTCCCGGACGATCATATTTACTACGCGAACTTTCTAGTTTCGCTCGCGGTAAACGCCATAAAACGATCAGTTTCGCGCCGCCGCCGATTTGCAACCGTGCCACGGAGCGCAGCCATCTTGGCCTCCTTTGAAACTGCATCCTTCGCCCTTTTTTTTCCGCCAAACGCGAGTTTTCAGTGATAAGCTGTAACTGAATAATCAAACAAAAAAGAAAACAAAACCTAGCTATCTCATTGGCCCACAGCCGCCACGTGACAAAAGTGCGCCTCCTCATTGGTCCGTGGTTGTTTCCGGCTGCTTGCAGCGAAAACGAACTGCCGTCATTTTGAAAGAGACCATTGTCGTCTGTCGTCGTGCGCCATGCCTAACGGTTATCGGAAATTTCGCACCGCGCACAAGTTTGGCAAATCGTGACGGAAGCGTGTTGCGAAGCGAAGAAATGCATCGCTGCCTTCGACGGAGCCCGCTGTGCACCTTGGACCGGCATCAGATAACACGACAACGGCGGAACGCGAGTCGGCGACTGACGCGCACACCCTGGACTTCGCCCCGACGGTTGCGGCAGCGGCCGTGCAGGACACCGGAGCTGCGCGGCCTGAGCGCACAAGATTGGACTCGACTTTTTTAACAAGTGCAGATTGTGCTTTGCGCGAGCAACAAACGCAGCAGAGACTTTCCCAGCTAGCGTCAGTATCGGCGACGGAAAGGAAAATGAAGTGCGTCGCGAGTGACAGTGCCCCGAGTTCAACCACGGCGTATACGGTTGTTGACCTGGACCTTGTAAATAACCTGTTCGAGGTTGGTAGTTGCCGTGTGTGCCGTGGTGATCTAACTATTGAGAGGGACACGCGTGAGTACGGCATCGCCGTGAAACTGACAGTGTCGTGCAGCAATTGCGGTGAACTGCGATCGCAGTGGAGCTCGCGGCGAGTTGCTGGCTCGGCGACGTGCAATCCCTTCGAAATAAATATTCTCGCTGCACGGGCGGTGCAAAGCACGGGGAATGGGCAGACTGCCCTAAATGACATTTTTTCTGCCATTGGAGTTTCTCACAGAGATCTTCACAATAAGACCTACCAGCATTATTTGAAGACCAAGCTGAACCCAGCTACGGCAAAAGCATGCTCTGAGAACTTGGCAAAGTGTGCTGCCGAAGTGAAACAGCTGTACAGTGACCTGAATTTTGGAAATCCGGGTAACATTGCTGTTTGTTTTGATGGCTCATGGCACACACGTGGACACTCTTCTCACATTGGTGTGGCCACCGTGATTGAGCTATTTACAGGATATGTGCTAGATTACGTGGTTCTCTCCAATTTCTGCCTCGGCTGTGAGTGTGGGCCGCAGCCAGATAGCCCAGATTATGCTGCATGGAAGGCACAGCACTTATGCCAAAAAAACACAAGCTGCAAGGCAGGCCAAATGGAAGTTGAGGCAGCAAAGATTCTGTTTCAACGTTCACTCTCTCTGCATGGCCTCAGGTATACAACCATGCTCTGTGATGGTGATAGCCGCTCATTCATTGCCATTGATGAAGCCAAAGTTTATGGCTTTATTCCTGTGGTAAAAGAAGAGTGCACCAACCACATTCAGAAGCGAATGGGCACAGCGCTTCGCACCCTTGTGCAAAAGCACAAGTCAGGTGATGCGCAGCGCATTAGTGGTAAAGGACGGCTGACCGCAGACCTGATCACCAAGATCTCCAGCTATTATGGATGGGCTATCAAGTCTTTTGCTGGAGACTTAGATAAAATGCACAACGCAGTGTGGGCCACATTCTATCACATTACGTCGACAGATGAGAAGCCCAATCATAACTTCTGTCCGGATGGTCCTGACTCATGGTGTAAATATAACTCGGCCATGGCAAAAAACGAACCACCACCAAAAAGCACGTACAACTTGCCAGAAGCGGTCAGCAGTGCACTGCGGCCCATTTTTGAGCGTTTGGCTGACAAGAAGTTGCTGCAGCGGTGCCTGAAAGGACAAACTAAGAACGCTAATGAGGCACTGCATTCAGTCATATGGAGCCTCGCGCCCAAAGACAAAAATGCCTCATTATATGCAGTCGAGGCAGCAGTTGGAGAGGCTGTGATGAGGTTCAACCTTGGCACCCACAATGCCAGCTCAAGCATATTGCGAGAGCTCCAAGTAGAGCAAACCGCCAAGGGTAGCCGAAGGGCTAATGAAAAGGACTCCCAACGCACTATCAATGCAGAAAGGAAGAGGGGGTCATCAGCAGCCTTTCAGGCAGCTGCAAAGCGGAGGCAAAGAGGAAAGCCCCACCCAGACTATTCTCCAGGAGCCTTCTGAGCCACTGGCTGTTGTAATTTCGCCCATCCAGGAGAATAAAAGGCTTTTTTCACATGTCTATTAGTTTTTCCCACTTTTCTCAAAACACTTTTATTGGCCGTCTCCAATTTTCTGGGTGGCTGTTGTTACCCTTCTAATCATCCAATTTTAATGGGGTTTTTTTTTGTCTTATAGCTAGACTTCCAAAGAGTGCAATATGCCTATAATACAATGTTTCTTCACCCTGAAACATTTTGAAATTTTGGGCAAACAACAGACAAAGAATTCATGTCTCAATAAAAATTTTTGAACTTTTATAACTTGAGATAAAATAAATGTAGAAACACGAAATTATGCTTCTTGCACTCATTGAGCATTCAGGAATATATAAATATAATTTTTAGCTTGGTTATTGTAAAATATTTTTTGCCAGTCATCCCAGAAGTGTAAAACAGAAAAAGTTGTATAAAATTTTTTCTTCGTGAGATACAGAAAAACTGGTTGCATATTTGAAATCGGCACATTAAATTACATATTACCTGCAAGTTTCATTATTCTAGTAGCAGTAGCAATAAATGTTTTGCCCAAGGCCCATGTCCCCCCGGGTTAAGGGGAGATGCTACTCGAAAAACGATTTTCTTTAATAAGAGTCTGAATTTAACACAAATTGGCATGCTAATAAAGGTTTTTCTCCTCTTTTCAAATATGTCATTTATTTTCATGTAGATTGCTTGGTTTTCTTTCTGCAGGTCAGATACTGAAAAATTATGGCCATTGTTATGCAACAATTCTGACCTATAAAAATTTGAGATAAAGCATGCAGATATAGCTGACTATGATCCTTTGGAACTGTAGAGTGCAAAAAACTATATAAATTTTGTGTGTAAAAAGGTGAAATACAATAATAAAATACAAAAATTTACTATGGCTCTAGTTGCCAAGGGCTTTCAATGTTATGTAATTTTTGAAAAACATAATCAAGCAGCACTGACAATCTGAATAGATACTTGCACTCTATGGGCCTTCATCATGCTATGTGCAAAATTTCATAGAGGTATGACAATTCTAAGTATACGAACTAGCGTGTATAAGAAGCACAGATCACACAAAACTGCAAAAGGAGAAAAACGCATTTGAAAGTTTGAAACCTTTTTTTTTTTATCACAGAGTTGTTAAAAATGCATAATCTTTGGCCATAATGTTCAACAGAACTTTGAAAAGCACTGCAAGTTACTAGAACTGTCCTGCAGCATAGGTTGTGCCCTCACGGTCCTTGCGAGCACTCTCTTCTAGCCGTGCCCTTTTCACTCCACGACGACGGTGGGCCCTTGCTTCTGCTGTCGGACGCTCGGACATTCTCTTGATGCGCCTCGCATCGCGGGAATCACTGAAAGTAACTAGATCTCTAGATGGCAGTATGTTGAGCTCTTCCAGGATATGCTCGAAAGTAGCATGACCCTTGTTGAACTACAGGATTGCCATAGCTGCGGCAGTCTCGACAACCGTTCGAGAGACAAACTTAGTCTTGGGGCAAAGTAGCCAAATTTTGCTGTTCAGGGATTCCGATGCGTTCTGGGTTTTCCCTTTGATGCATCGAGCAAGGAGCTTCTCATCCGTTAGCCGTTTATAAATGGGCAAAACAGCCAATCCCTGTGCTTTTGTCAGGAGAGGTGTGTGGCGTGGTGCAGGTTCACAAGTGCTTCAGCGCGTTGATGTTTGCACCACGACTCTGTTCCTGCAGGGCAAAACTTGTGGCTGCCAGCATTGTCAGTAGAGCATGAGTGGAAGTACGAAGCCCATACTGCAGTGTACATACCCCGTACACTCCCCCTGTTGCTTGTTATGGCAATCTGATAGTATGTTTGGAGCTTCTGAATGGCTGGCTCTTTCATTTTCTGCCCTCGTGGTAATGGCACATGCAGCTTCCGTAGCGCGGTGCCAAGTCTCTTGGCCACATGATTAGTGCAGTCTTCTTTTTCTATATTGACAGCACCATAGACTTTTGGCTCTGCAACTGCACTATAAGCTTTGCTGTCACCGTCACTCAAGAATGTCATGAAATGCAGTGGGGTGTCATAAGTCAATGTTCTCTGCCAAATGCGCATTGCAGCCTCCGTTTCCATGGCATGGGAGGAACAGTCTGCATTTTTTTCACAGACTGGGCCATGGAATGCCTGCCACACTTCCTCGTCTGGGCCCATATCCTTGTGCTTACTGCATGTCAGGCAGTAATTTGATATGACCTCGAAGTCTAAGCAGAGGCCAGTATCTAAGGAGATAACTGCGCCAATCCTGTTGTGGCTTTTGTGGCCCCTATTCTGCCAAGTGCCGTAGAACATAACAGCCCCATCAGTTTCGCCTGCTACTTCTTTCGTCAACTCTCTGGATCGGCGCAAGTTTTCACTCACAGCTGCCATGGCAGCGGTGTGCACCTTCTTTGCTATCGAAAAAAATCCTCGGTGGTGCATTGGCTTTGGGAGTCCAATAATGGAGCAAAATCTTGACAATTGCTCATACCCAATGCCGACAGCGCGTGCAGCCACCACAGCCTTCACATTTACAGCGAAACTATCTCGGGAGCTCCTTCTGTCGTACCATTGGCTCACTCGGCTGCTGCCGTCCGCCGTAACACGCAGTGACGTATAGGAGCACGAAAGAACAGTCGCTGAGCATTCGCTGTTTTCGCAATGAAGTTCGAGGAGCAACGAAAGTCCCTTGCGCTTTTCTGCCGGCTCCCGAACGGCAAGTTTTTGAATACCGCAAGCAGGGCATGCCGCACCTGCCACAAGTGTCGTCAGCAAGAGGGTGTCGCACAAAACTGTCGTTGCACAAACCTCATCGCGCTGTCTTTCGTCTTTTTTGAAGAAGCCGAGCTTCTTTTCCGAAGCACTGACGAAAGAAAGCGCAGCGTCAATTCCTTCATCGCAGCCACTGTCGCTCGCGCACTCGTCGATGCCGCCGTCAGGCCTAGCACACGTAGGCGCGTTCTCGTTCGTCGCCGTCGTTCGGGGTGCTTTACGCCGCCTTCCCTTGAACTTGTGCCTCGTTCGAAACTTCTGCGGTCTCACGTTGCACTTTTTCGGGCTTGTCATCGCGGAAATATGCGTAGACGCGCAGGAAAGCAGACGGACCAAATGCCGATGGCCGCCACCAACACAGCTGACAATGACTCGGTAGCCAATGGCGATGCGGCTTAGGGTGCCGCGCGTTTCAAACCGCTCAAATCACGTGATAAAAAGGCCTCGTTTTTTATTTTTTCTTGCCCACGTACGAAACTGGCGGTCGTCGGAGCTGTAAGAAGAAGGCCGGATGCAACTTTCCCAACCGATCGCGATGGCGGGCGGCACTGCGACGGGGAGCAGCGCGCAGTCAAAGATGGCCAATATCCGTGCAAATTCACGAAATTTTGAGCCCCCACGATGCCTTCATACACATTTTTTCGCATTTTGCGGTTCGAATTTAGTTCCCGAGATAATGAGTAATTACATTATTTCTCGAGATAGTGATTTAAACTTTGATTTAACTAATGATTAATGATTAACTGATTAATGATTTAACTAATGATTAATAACTAATGATTATACTAATGATTTAAAGATAGATTTTAACTATCCAGGTATATTTTATGTAAATTAATTAATTCCCAAAGATAATGAGTAATTACATTATTTCTCGCATAAACAATGAAAATTTAGGTACAGTTGAACTCAGCTACAACGTACGCCGTTTAAACGAAAAATGCACGGTTCCCTGTCAGCAGTCTATAGGAGTCAATGCATAAGTATCGTCGCCACAGCGAACACTGTTTTTTCTGCTGACCCTCTTTAAAAAATTTCACAATGCAATTCCAGGCTCAGATATTTATTGCTATATCGTAAACACAGTCATTTTGATGCATTCTCAGAACTGAAGCTCGAGGCGACATTCACGGCAACAGTGACGCGACGCGTTGCACTCGAGGCAAGTAATTTGAAGAGCGCTAACCCATTATAACACGATTATATTTCAGAATAAGCCCTTCCTTGACACAAAAGTAACACTACGAGGTTTCTAGACCGCCGTTTCAAGAATCGCCGTCAACATAATAGTTTCCTTTAGTGTCCATTTAAAACCCTAATTAGTATTTCCAGATGGCGTTTGCCAGAAGTGGTAAGCGAAGACTTCCACCATACAGCGAGAAAGAAGACAACAAGAATGCCCCCACGCTGACCTGCACTCGAGCTCGCACAGCCACAACGTTGACGGCTCGTTCCACACCCGATCCGGTGACGGCAACCTGGAACTGCACCACATCGTTCTTCTGGAGCAGCTCGTGCTTATCCGCCAAGCTAGTGATGCCAAACGGGTAGCTGGCGGTGGGCTCTGCACTCTCCCCTGCACGCAAGTAACAAAAACGTCGAGCTCTTTGCGCTCCTGAAATGACAGGGCAGCGATTTGGCACCGAAATCAGCCTAGATGTTCCTTTTCAAGAAAAAAAACTAAAGTGAACGAAGCACGCCAGTTACGAAAAAGACGGGCAGTCACGTACCTATACTCAAGGGGGCAGGCAGAATGTTCTTGGACTTTTTTTTTTGTTTATTTCTTCAGGGATCTTGATCAAACTGCACAAAATTATGCAGTTCTTTCTGCTGATTTCAAATATCTAATCAGTTTTCCTGTTAACTCATCGAGTTTTTTAGATAACTGACGTTCACCCTCTATTGTTTAAGGCCGCCATAAAAAAAGCTTAATTAAAAGTGATATTTAAGATATGCCAACATATACTAATTACTAAAGACTGAAAGTATGCAAGAGGTTTTTTTTGCTGTTTTTAGGCCTTTCTTGGCTATTTTACAGCAAAATTAACTATCCATTTTCAAAGCAGTTAGAAATGTCTCACAATTTTTTATGAGTAATTAAATAAAATGGCTTGTACTCTCATTTCTGCTCCCATACTTGCATTCTACACACATGCAGGTTTCCATTGAAAAAAGAATTATTGTTGTACCTGCCCTTGCTGCAGAGATATTGAGGCCTCAAAATTCAACAGTCGTAAATTTACTTTTTTAAGAAAAATGAAAAAAAAAAACTGAAAACACACAGCTTCTTCAAAGAGCAACAATCATGGTACGCATGCTTTTCAAACCTGATAAAGGTGTTCATAAATATCTAGCAGAGCTTCTAGCACAGTTGCCGGCAAATTATAAAGAAGCCTCTAAGTCAGTTCCCAATTTTTTCGCAGGTTCTGCATGTTAACAGCACCGAGAATCTGGACAGTTAGAATGACATTACAAAAAAATTACCATTTATTGGTGTGTGAAAATTTGCACAGATATATAAAATTACTTGCAAAAACCAAATTTGTGAATTTTAAAAAATGATTTTTTTGTGTGACTTTTTGGTCCCAAAGACCAGTCTGCCCCCTTAAGCCCATTCAAGTGTCTGGTCGATACACGGCTGTGATCATTCATTGTTGCATTGAATAAAGCTTAACGCCCGACAACAGGGTGCGTCAGCGATCTGTTTCGAAGAGCCTCAAACAGTGCGAAGCCCTGCAAGTTGAATGAACGCAACTGTGTGCACATCAAAGAACGCTTGGAAACAGCTGAGCAGATATGTGTGAGTGCCCTGTTATTTCATGTTCAGCGTGTTTGCTTTTACCAATCTCGCTTCTCTTCTCTTGCTCACGGCTGACTCACCTGAAGTGCTGAGGCGGATGAGTCCTGCATACTGCTCCTGATCCGGGTTAAAGCAACGCACGGGGCGCTCGACGGTGCCGTTGAGAATTTCAGGCTTCACGACCTCCTGGGGATCGGCGAGGGTGCCGGCTGGGAGCTTGCGCACGCACTCGGCGCTGCGCTTGGTGCCCTTGAGCACCATTCCATACTCCACTTCTTGGCCAGGCTCCAGGGTTTGTGGGTTGCCCTCAAACACGCTGCAGACACAACAAAGGGTTGGGTGGGATGAGCAAGAAATATGCATCCCCCGAAAAAAGGTGCCTATAATTTTAATTCAATAACCAATCTACTGTCGGAGCCCTCCATAAGAGACACTGGCGTAGCAGACAAATCGGTATAAAAGACACCTGTGTGAATACATTAATATGGGGGTTGATAAGGCAATGCGTAAATGGTGCCATGCTTATAAAGACAGCTCATATGCAAGACAAGAACTGCTCCCCAGTTTATGTTTCTTATAAAAGGGTTCACCAGTATTATATCAACCTAGTGCATATTGTCATAAATACCCGCATATTATACGAACCCGAATACAATACGAGGCCAAATTCTAGAGGCGCGAAATGAAAAAAAAAAAAATTGTGCCTGCGCATAAAACAATGTAGGAAAGGGCACCAAAAACACATTCATTGAGCACACATCCGCAATGTCAATCGCTGTCGTCTTCAACTGCGCTTTCCTCAGCCATTTCCTTGTCAGACAAATCGACGTAGCAACGCATAACCGCATCCTTGAACGGCTTATTTACACACACAAACGTCGAGAGGCTGCAGTTGAGAGGTCATCCCACACAGGACCACGACCAGTTCTGTGCCGCAGTCGCGCAAGAGCCTCTTCAATGAGTCGGCCAAATGGAAGCGAAACGCGTCCAGCACCAGAATGGAAGGAAAAGAGGGCAGGGCACCAGGCAGTCTGCACTACACGGACTTTACCCAGTCTAGGACAAGGTCTTCATTCATACAGCCTTTATCGTGACATCTCACGATGACATTCTTTGGTAGCTCCTCCCCCTTTGGGCGTTGTCTTGCACTTGAAGACGACATAAGGTGGGAGTTTGTGGCCGTCCGCCGTGCACAATAACATCACTGTGACACGCGTTTTTTCATTGCCGGAGGTAGGGACACTAACCTGCTTCGAGCCCTTCTCATGAACTGTAAGGGGCGATGGCATGTCCAGGTAAACTAGCGTTTGATCGGCGTTGCCGATTTGTCCCAGCTGGAAGTTCTGCGAGTGACACAACGTAATCACATGCATTGAAATGAGATAAGAAGCTCTTCAAAGGCTTCAGGGAGCTTCTGAGAAATGGAGGTTCGCCGGCGTAGGGAAAATCCGGCTTGGCACATGTAACGGTAGATCCAGTGCTTGCTGGCTTTGAAGTCCGAGCTCAACATCCCCTTTTCTCACGCCAGCTCCCTCGCTTTCATCTGCATCAGCTCAATGTTGACTGGCAAGTGCGCTGCCCACTGCTGTCGAACAAACTTTGCCAGTGAGAGTTCAATTTCTGGGAAGGCCCCTTTCTTTGGACCGCGAAAACTTTTCCGCTGCGCGCGAAAAGCACTTTTTTCTGTCGTCGCCATCCACGGACACTTCCCTCGGTGACTCCGAACTGTCTTCCGGCCGCACTGTTGCCGATTTCCTCGGCAGCTGCGATGACCTTTCTTTTGAATGAGCTGAGAACTGGTTTCGATGCCCTGGCATGTTGCACCTTTGCGAAGTGAGGCACAGAACACAGCGAGGTTCACACGTCCCCCGTCCGCTGTCCAAGCACCCAAATGCTCAACAACAAAGAAAGAAATGGCGCTAGCGCTCACTACTGACATGCGACGGCGTGAAGACAACAAAGCCAAGCCGTAGCCACTCGTAGACAAAGCGAAGCCTAGCCAAGCGGCAGTTACAAAACCGAAACTTCCAAGCACAATTTCGTTTTTCGAGCAAGTTTTTGTTCGGATCCGCACATAGCACGAAGCGGAAATTTGGAACGCTAATATTTGGAAAAGACCCTTGTATTATACGTGGGTATTTACAGTGGTTTAAAACGCATGTCTCTGTAGAAAGCGCCGGTTAGGTATCTCACAGTGCACAGTTGCACAGTGCATACCTGAAATGGAAGAATACGTCCTGGTTGTGCTCTTCATTTTCAATAAAGCCAAAGCTTTCTTTCAACGCCGCTATGTAGCCACGGTGCGTGTACCGGAATCCATTTCGTCCACCACGGCCTTTGCCAGACTCTCCCTGCATAGAGCGATCGACAGCGTAGCGGATTAGATGTATAGCAACACACTCCAAGAATTTGTAAGCTCAACCAAACGCTGTTTGCACGTAAAACGATGTCACAAGTATTGCGAATTGGGAAAAACATTCCCTAGAACGCTTCAGGCATACAGTGTGTATGTGAAGTCATGGTGCTCTTTTGACTGGTCACATCAAACCAAGAACAACAAGATAGAAATGTGAAATCTTTACCACACATAAGTGGTGAAGCTTAACAGTACACAGAACATTCGCACTGCACTTTGGTCACAGATTCGAATCGAGCATCTCGACTGGCATGGACATGAACGCTCCAGCACACTCCATAGTGCCGTTTCATCACCTGAGTGCAAACACCGCTGCACATCATACTATGCAAACTTTGAGAGTTTTCTTCCCGTTAGGTAAGATTTCGTAGTTCAGCCTCGTTCTGTTACTTTGCTGTAACATATGAAAAGTGCACTGCGACAGTATATACGCAATGTACTAAAGGTACCCCTGAACGACCCAGAGGTCAAAATTTAGTTGTGGTGTTGCAGTTGTGCGCAAACCTAAATGAACACGTAGCCGTGACAGTTTTATGAAATGACATCGTAATAGCGGAGTTCAATGTGTTCAATGATACAAACGAGGGCCTAGCTTATTCCGGTCTTCCCTTCCACATGCTTCGTTCGTCACCTCATCTCTCCCCTTGGCCAAGTGCTCCGGCTCACCGAGTGAGAAAGCGCTAGGAGTGCACATACACTGCGAAAAAACAGGTTCTTTCTAGTGGATAGCCTAAGCTGACAAGAACGTTGATGTCATGGTTAGCGAGGGGATACCGAAAAGTACAGAGAGGAGAAGAGACTTTCTCAGAATCAAACTGCTAGGCACACGCGTGGCCTCACCATGTAGCACTGCCTACTTTGGCATTGTTGATCATGACAGCGTTATCAACTCAATGTGCAATTTGAAGTATTCAAAAATCATCAGAAATGGTTTGAAACTCTTCTATGCAACATGTATCATGGCTTCAGTGCAAAATGTTTCCAGGTGCATGAAATGCATTTTCGTTTACACTTTCATAATAGCAAGTATTATGAACATTGCGCCCATAAATTTAGAAAAAAATATTTCCAAGTTTGGTGATACGAGTTGACGCATGAGCACTTCACAAAATGTTGTCTTTTTTTTTTGGTACCTAAGGCCCTGCACTTATACACAGTCGCTGGACCTCACCCTGTTTCTTAAGTTCTTGGACTCGTCGCCATTGAGGGCAGACCCATCGCCGTTGGAGAGCGAGCGTCTCGTGCGAGGGCCGTCTTGGTCATCGCACACGGACCACAGGCGGCGAATTCGGGTGGCCAAGAAACGACTGGGAGATGCGGGATCCTAGATTCAGTGAAAAGAAAATGAAGCAGTGATTACTGACAATAAAAAGCTGGCGTCACAATACAAACATGTAAGGCCTCCTAAATTTGGACATGCTCTTTTTGCACTTGTTCTGTATCATACTTTATTCAGTGTTGTAATGCATTTATTCTTTTCTTTTCATGAGTGGCTTGAATATTTGTGGTTAATTGTACTAAGGTCCTACTACGCTTTCACGCTTATGTTTCAGAATGTCCCACTGGTGGCACTAATCATGTCCTACGTTCGCCTTAATTTCTCGTATAACTAAAACCATTGCTGTACAGATTGTACCCCAGCAGTGACCTTTTACAGTGACCTAAAATGTTCTTTGCTTTTAGTGCCCTTTTAAAGCGGTGTTTACTTGTTTTCTAAGCAAAATTGATGAAAGCTAGTACACTTGTTTAGCTGCTTCACTTGACCATAAAAATAATTTTTTATGTATGTACATTACTAATAAACGACATTAAGGAGACAATTTCTTTCCTTGTGCCAACAATAGACAAATAACCACATCACAAAGATGTGCAAATGGCATACAGATGAATAGTTTATAGCACAAGACTCTACATTTAAGACTGGAATAAACAATAAGGTAATATTTTGTGCATTGTAGAACACTAGACTTTATTGCATTGAGCGTAGTCACGCAGTCTGTACACAACAGGCAAGGTTGCCCCAAACAAGCAGCGTCAGCAATGGGCAGGCTCCGTAAAACCACTCTCAGAGCTCTTCGCAATCGGCAAGCACAACAATATAACTATCACATTAGCCATCCATGCAGCTGATGCTGCAATTAGAGACAATCACACCCGCAACAAGCACCACCCGATCACAGGAGGCAGATGTGCAGAAGCATGCCTTGCAGCAAACAGTTAATGAGAATTCTTGACGAGGCTTCGTAAGGAAATGTCTCAGTGTCACCCCCTAAGCCTTATGTGTAAAACCAATACCAAGATGGCCAGCTCAAACAACAGCCTCGCCCAACCTGCTACCTCCCTAGAACCTACACCACCACCGCGTGCAACATGAAAAGAGATTAAGAGGCACATGATTCATATTTTCTTGCGCTCCATGCAAAATGCGCACTTCAATACAAACATGAGCTTGTACTGTAGCGTGGCATTCAAGGCTGTTTTTGTATTGTGGAATATATCGATTTTTCTGCAGCATGAAGTTTTTATATGCTGATATTACTCGTGTAATAAACACACCTTTTTTCCAGAAAAGTTGATGCCAATTTAGGGGGAGGGTTCGTTACGCACGAAAAAAAAAGTCACGGGAATTATAACAGCGAAAATTTTGGGTAACGACTTAGCCTGTTTAGACCCGTGAAATGCGCCACAAATTTTCTTTGTAGCCCGAAGCTCTTTCTGTTTCATCCCGTAATGAAAGTGCATGGATCGACACCGAAGTGTCGTCCAGCCATTCGGTTCCAATGCTCCAGCGCATGCTGTTAGAGCTAGTGTACCGGCCGAACGCGCCCTACGCAGAGGTGTCCCAACTAAGTTCACAACGACAAATCCAGCAATGAAAACAAAGCGTTGGATAGCGGCGCACAAACGTATTAGATGTTGCGGGTGCACAACACGCCATCGGCGCGGTGGGTGCGGTTGCGCTTTGCATAGGTCCGAGATGGCGAGCGCGCGGCGTGTTCCATGACGCAGCGTGACCTCCATTTTGGACGCCACGTGCTTTGCTTTTGTGCCGCTGTGTTTGCATGGCGCTATCAGCAAAGAGGTTTCTCCTGCATTCTATAGATGGTGTTTTGCCATACAAGGCATGCTTTCATATTTTCATTTATGTCGCCCGCGCTAGCAAATGTTTAGCATGATTGCATAACTATCCTTTGCTTTCATTTCATTGTTATTTTGTCATACAATGGCTTGATTTAAAGTTGTTTTGTTCATTAATGATACTGGCTATCATACCGAAATAAAATGAACAGATACATGTGAAAAAATATTTTTCCTTTTTTTTTTTTTCAAGGATCAAGGTTGGGGTGGGTTCATTATGTGAGTGGGTTCAATACGCGAGTAAATACGGTATTAGCAGAGTTGCAGAGTATGGCAACTTAACATGCCTTTCCAAATACAACAACATCAGTAAAGACTGGGTTTAGCTTGGTTTACAGAGACGCTCAAAATCTTCTGTGTGGCAGTTTCTCTGCTGCAATGTGTTGCTGGAGGCATATTAGGCCTAACAGGACACATTTCTTCCTACAACGTGGGAGAGTTAATAAGTCTGTTTATTAGCGGCAAGATGATTGATTGATTGATATGTGGGGTTCAACGTCCCAAAACCACTATATGAATATGAGACGCCGTAGTGGAGGGCTTCGGAAATTTAGAACACCTGGGGTTCTTTAACGTGCACCCAAATCTGAGCACACGGGCATTATTAGCGGCAAGAAAGTTCCAGTTAGGAAGAACTCCATGAATGACAAGCTGCCATAAAACTGATGCACTTCCGCGCTGCCTGTATTATCTGCTTGTGTTCTCTGCCCTGCCACGTGCCCCGTGTAATGTGGTTGCTGTCATGATTATTGCCATCTCATGCCAACAACTTTCATGGAGATTCCACGTGTTGGCCGAGGGCATGGACTTGTGAGCAGTCGCTAAATGGCTGCCCACTAGCACAAGTGCCGAAAAAAGGGCAATGGTGGCTATGACATCATTATTTAGCTGCACCGGCTCACAGCTTGGTCGCAGTCGTGACAACGCAAAAGATCGGGCCACCTTGAGGCCCCTTTGTATAATATCAATGTTATGAGCTGCAGTGTACTGTGCTGGATCACGTGCGCCAACTACAATATTCATATAAATTATCTTCAAAGCTGCAGTTACCGTCGAGATCTGTAGATGATATAGGCATGCTCACAAGAATCGATTACACAAGCTGCCTCAGCGAAAAAATTTTATGTCAGGAACCCTGCAACCTCTTTCTAAGTAGCCATACAATGGAATCAATAAAGGAGCTTATTGCCTGACTATTGACCACCGTAAAAACATTTTTAGAATCTGTCCACTACGAGCCAACGGAGTTAAATATTTGTCACACACTGCAACTGCTTTCTTCTTTCGTTCCGATTAAAGAGCTGGAAGATAAGCAGGGAGGGATCGCATGGGAGGAGGAGGTACGCGACACATGCTTCATGACCTTGAGCACTTTGATAGCGAGAGCAATTATATGGACACTATCGGCTGGATTTTGCTGTCGGCGTCAGTGTCACTCACCATACATGTATACGTACCTATATATAGGGGAAAAAAAAAAGAAATTGATCTAGAAAAATACTGCGGCGCGCAGAATCGAACGCCCGACCTCTGAATTGTGAGTGCGAGGCGGTAGCCACAGAGCCACGAAGAAACACCTCCTTTGACGTTCAAACGGCAAGCTATTTATATCTACCACTCACCGCTTGTTATGGCGATCTCGGGGGAACTACTATGTTTTCAGCATTACCAGCATTCATATGGTGAAATGAACGTGCGTCGCCAGATCGTCACAATGCAACGGCACGCGCTCTCATCTCCCGCGCGTACTTTAGCCCATGAGATGGGACGCTCACGTGTACGCCCGTTTATCGCTTATCTCGCGGTAGGGGCAATCGCACGCCTTGGGCTTTCACCGGAACGATTCTGTTGCAGTTACTCGGCACACAAACATCACTGCACTCGTTGCACAGTCTCCATTTGCGAAAAGGGCAAGCTTTTCAGACACAGCAAAGTAACAACCGAGACGCTTCAGACACAGGGACATAACAACCGAGATGCTTATTCACGTTCATCTGTACCTGTGAGAACGTTTCGTGCGTCATTTGTGCAGGAAAAACGCGGGGCACGTTTCAACCTGTTTAGCATTCCTTGCATGACCTTCCAATTCGTTGCGATCGTGTTAGTAGCTTTGCCTTTGCAGCAAAGCTGTGACCTTTCTTATATGCACGGCTTTCCAGAACGATCGTATGCGTACATGCAGACACGCCGCGGCTTTTCAGTGCGATCGCCTGCACACATGCAGACATGTCGCAGCTTTTCAGTGCATTTACGTGTGCACACAGAGACATGTCGCAGCCTCCCGCGGTGGCCCTAGTACCGTATTTACTCGATTCTACCGCGCCCTCGATTGTAACGCGCACCCGATTTGCACGACGGAAAAATAAAAAAGAAAAATAAGACATCGATTGCAACGCGCACCCATTTTTCTCGCTGGCCCGCACGATCACACCACTCGAAAAACTCTTTTCGGGAGCGTCTTCCATTTTAATATGAGGTACGGGCGAAGCTTGTGCCCATCTGACGTGTAACAGAGCGTTGCCGTCACTGTAGTTTTACCGTAGACCGATGTCAGCACGCGAACTTGCTTCGCCCCCTTCTTCTTGACGGTTGTGGTGCCAGGCATGTCGAAGTAAAGAGGCGTCTGATCGGCATTCCCAATTTGCCCAAGCAGGTAGCCGTTTTGTGCCGCAAGTTTAGGACAAACCTCTGAAAACTGTGAAGCTTTTCATCGTACTCCTCCACAAAACATTTCGCATAGGCCCGTTCCCCTTCGGAGGCAAAAGCCTTTCCTCTTCATAAAGTTAGTTAGCCAGCACCTGCTCGCTTTAAACTGGCTCCGCATCAGACCTTTTTCTAAGGCTAATTGCATAGCCCGCACTTGGAGCAGTTCTGTCGTCACGGGCCGCTGTGCCGCTCGGTGCTGAAGCACATACTCGCCGAGCAGCTCTTTAATTTGAGGAAACCGACCCTGCTGTGGTCCACTGAAGCCTTTGCGTGAAGCTCTGCTGTCGACAATTTTCTGCTTTTGTTTACGCCAGTCCCGCACGCACGTTTCGGGAACTCCGAACGATCGCGATGCGGCCCGATTTCCGTCCGCTTCTGCCCACGCGATGACTTTTCTTTTAAAAGTGGCATCGTGGCGCACTCGAGTTTTTGGAGTTGGCCCTTCCATGCCGTCGATGCTAATGCACTACAAGATGACGAACTTTTCAGCACACGTACGAAGTGCTGCACAAAGGAAACACATAGGCAGAAATGGCCGACGCGCCATGCCGACGCACGTAGGGGGCGGCCATTTTGGAATTGTCAATGGCAATATAATGACCGCATTCATTTTTTTTTTTCGTACTCGATTCTAACGCGCATGCGATTTATGAACTTGCTTAACCGGAAAAAAGGTGCGCGTTTGATTCGACTAATTACGGTAGTTCCCTAGCCCCCCATGCTCATATATGCTTATGGCATGTTAATCGGGCTTGCAATACGATATTTAGTATACAGCCTCACTCTTGAGAGAAGATAAAGTGATTTCTAGCTGACTTTGAGACTATTGTAAATTCTCAAAGCGTGCTGTGCTATAATTTTGGCTTGCGTGTTCAGGAGCCTCAACTACCAATGGGCAGCGTTTTCCGACTACACACAAAACGTGTTGCTGAGCTCCTTTAGGAAGGATTCAACATCCCAAAGTGACTCAGTCTCTGAGGACTTGGGGTCTGGTGTGAATACATGACGTAGGACTGCGTTTTCGTGCTGCCCTATGCCATCCTGTACTAGACTTCATAGTAAAACAGCTAGTAGTAACAACATACAAACCTTTCCGGGCATGTACAGTAGATCTTAGTAAACAAAAAAAAGCTCTCAAGTGCAACTGCTGCTTACACGAATAATATGATTGGTTTTGTACATGCATTCTGAACCACTGTTCATCTCGGAATAAAAAAATTCCTGCAGAATAAAAGATATTTTCCTGGTCCCTTCAGGTTCTGTCTAATGAGTCTACTGCACTTGTCCATCAAACAGCTCTCCCTAAATGAAGATTGAGACATGCAAAGAGCCATTTGTCGAAGCAACATTCCATGTCGCTGCAACAAGCGTTGCAGGCAGCGTCCCCGAGATCGCAAGCATGCACGTGCGTCAGTGTGGAAGCATGTGCAAGTCGAGTGCAGCAACAGCGGGCGCCGGTGGAGGGTCCCTTACTTGAGCCACCGTGAACTCCACCTCGTCGCTCGGATGCAGAGTCATGTCCGGGTCGAGCAGTTCACAGGTCTTGAAGTAGATCTGGCTGTCGCGGTCCTGGCAGCTTATAAAGCCAAAGCTTTCCTTCACGGTCGCCACAACACCCTACGACGGGCGCCGAGAGAGAGGAGCACAAGAGAAAAGAAGGAAAGTTCGCCACTTCCTAGGATTCCTTGCCATTGGACTTGTTTCTACGGTAGGGCGTAATAACTTCGCCACACAAGGCAATGAATATGAACGAGTTATCACCACTAGAGTTGACAGTTTCTTTATATGCGGACTTAGGCTCCTCTGCTTACCAGGCCACTTGTACAATTATCCAGTCTACCGTCTAAAAAAGGCAGAACTTCAGGGTAACATAGAAGCTCGAAGAAATGAAAAATTAACAAACATGTTGTATTGCTGGGGTAAACACTTTGACAACCTGTCAAAATTTCGATTACAGATAACCGCAGACTCGAAGTCAGTATCGAGGCCGCTATTTTGGTTGTTTTCGGACCGTTGAGCCCACTGTGCCGTAGCTGCCGTACCCTCGAAACCGAAAATGCCACAATCCATGACAACGTTCACAAATTTGTTGGTCTGCTGTTGCATTTTTTGCGCTTATTGACGTTTCTCCTTAAGATACGGTTATTTTAGTGCTCGTCACATACTCCAACCACAAATCTGTCGATGACTAAATACGTGAATATTGAAATCGATCCTACGTTCGGATCCCACAAGAAACTTTATTCGTGCACTGGCAAAATATGTAGCAAGCATACTGGAGAGGCTAACCTGGGGACCCACATTCATCCTAGTGCATATTTCCGCTGTACAATAAATACTTTATAAATATTTTTCGCCTTCCCATAAGACCGGTACTATTCCCTTCTCATAATTAAAAATATTTTCAAAAATAAGAAAACTTACTGCACTTCTGCTTCTTCTCACTGCTTGTAATGAACATCATTTTCATGAAAATTCGATCTCACTGCTTCTAATGGGTTTCTCAGGATGACTATTTGCCCTTTAGGTCGGCGGTATTTGGCAACAAGGGTCAGCACCTGTTGGCACCCCAGTACGTCGAGCCCCGAGATTGCCTTCAGTCTAGCCAAGAGATACGGTGTGAAAATGCCAGGCGTGGCAATGGCTAGACAAAAATTTCAAGCATGCCTTGGTTGGCAACTCCCCATATGTAGAACGAAACAGTGGCCGCTGCTATAACGAGAACACTCCATGCTGTGGCAACCCCTTCCGGGCTTGCCAAATGACCTTACCAACAAACACAAACAAGGCATAGGGCACACTTCTGGTGGCACTGAGATTAAAATGACAATGGCAAAATACGCCCCTACCAACATGATGAGAACACAACTTCCCAGGGGCACAATATGTGTCAGGGCTAACAGGATGACATAGTTAAAAACATTATTCATTGACATAAAGCTGTGAAATTCTCTTAGTATACATAAATTACAAAACAATTAAGGCATGTGAACGAGATGCCGTATTTACTTGACTGTAATGCAACCACTATTGCTATATTTACTTCCGCAATCATCGCACTAATAATTCTTGCAACCTCCTCACTGCCCAACGAAAATGACGTTTTTTTCCCTCTGCACGCACCACTGAAAATTGCAGCAGTCATCCGCTTCTCCTAGCCACCTCTTAATCGATGAGGTGGCTGACGACAAATTATAGCTCGGCCCTTTGTAATGGGTTGAGCACTCAACGAACCACTTGTTTTGCAATTTATATTGTGTAACACCTCGTTGTTATTTTGCTTTTTACCACGCTATCTAATGCAATTTAGTGCAGTTCCTTCCAGGCAAAACACTTGTATAGGGTCTTAGGGTTTTGTGCAGAGGAGTTGCTAGGAGCGGTATGGCTCTGTGGTAGACTACTGGGCTGCTACTGAGAGGACCCAGGTTCGAATGCCACTTCCATCCTAAATATTCCTTTAGCTTTTTTTCTCCTCATTGCACGCCGTTACGATACTGGTTATGAACTACTACAGCACCCTAGTCGTAAATAACATTTATTTTGCTATGCGACAGTAACACGAGGGTCAGCTTTGGGTAGCCAAAGTCTGGGAAAAAAAACCACGTAGCGGGTTTTTTTCCCCAGATTCTACTAAATGCCCTACACATTCTAGCAAATGCGGTAAGTGATGAACCAGCAACTAAGTTCATTTCGAAATGGAAACATACATACATGAAAACTAGCCAACAAATGTTTGCACATGTGTGACAATACAACATTACTCATGTACAGGCAGCCAGACAGTCGTACTCTTCATCTGAAAAAGTGAAGGACGGTTGACTAAAGCATTTCTCACTCTTACGAACAACAGTTTCATATTGCAACATACAATTGTTCTGTCACACTGCACCCATTTCTGTAAAGTGACACCGAAATGTCCCACAACACTGCACACAGCTTTTCCACAATGCTGCACTAAGTTCCACACTGCAAATAAGAATGTTCCATAACAATGAACAGTTTTTGTATAATCTAACCAAAATTTTCCGTAAAGCAGCACCCAAACATCTTGCGCTGCCCTTTGCCACTTCGGTTGGGTTATGGCTGGAGCCAGGACGACATCCATCGCCAGAACGAAAGCTACAAACATCAAGAGGCGTCTCGTGATTTTTAGATGCGAAGCAGCTCTTTCAAGTCTCTGTGCCAATGCGCTGCACCGCGCTCCCATCCCGTCACCGCAGGTGTTGGGGCGGCGCCAAGTAAATCACGCCTTCCCGCATGTCACCTCTCTCTCGCCTCACCCTGTTCACCGCTTGCAACATTCGAACGCACATAGAGTGAACACTCTTTCGGCTTGTTATCTGCGATGAAAAGAACCATGGGAAGCGGAGCTCCTTTGCCCGCCCACAACACCTACGAGGCGCGAGCCAAGGAAGCCGAACACAAGCGTAGGCAGTGGAAGACCAATGACACCAAGGAGGTGCGAGTCAAGCACGTGGATAGCATTCGAGAATGGAGCTGGTGCACGGGTAACACCTGCGAGACGTGAGCTAAGAAAACCGAGCGGAAGGCCAACGCCGGCAACGTCTTGAAAGGGTCGCGCCCCCTCCACTGAACGCCCGCCCGCAAGTGCCGGTATCGGCCGACTAATCTGGAGGCGACCTGGCTGAACAATCCGGAACCTCTCGAAGACACTCTATATCCAAGTGTGCTTGCTTTGCTCATCGGCGATGTTGCGATTCTCGCCCTGTACTTTGCTTTCAACCTGCGAAGGAGCAGATACAGAGCTGTCTGAAGGAGATGCTGACTAATTGCAGCGAGGCGTGTCGACGTGCGCCTCTTATAGTCGCGGGAGACTTCAATGTTGACGTCAGAGGAAAAGGAAGACAATGGCTCGTCGGTTACATACTGACGTGCATTCGCTGACGTGTGTGTCGGCGGAACGAAAACTACCCACCACGATAAGGGGAACATGCATCGATCTGGTGTGTGCCAACTTTGACATCGAATGTCAGCAAGAACCTCTCAGCGTGCACTTCACTGATCACAAGGTCGTGGAGTCGAGGCGAAACGCGTGCCAGCTGCAGTCCAGCCCCCATGTCCTCTCTGCAGAAACGACAAGACCTAAGCCAGTCATCGCTTCAAAGAAATCTTCCAGCGCTCACCGCAGCACCCGCATTAGCGCAGTTCAACACGTCACGTCACTGTGCGCAATGTGGCTGCTTCGCATTCCATCAGGGTTCCCTTTGGAAAGATGCTGTTGCCTTTCCTCACTACAGAAAGTGTGCACGAGCCATATCATCATGAATCGGTAGATTTCGTGCAGCTTTCAGTGACATAGGAACCAATGCTGTAATACTTTACCGAAAACTGACAGCACTGAGTAGTAATGAACACAGCCCCCGTGCAAACGTGATGAATAGCAAAGCACACAACTCCACAGAACCCTCTTGAATCTCCAATTTACATGACATAGTCAAGAATGACTTCTTTTGGCCATACACTCAAACTTCATTATAACAAAGTCACATCTGCCATCACATTACTTTGGTATATTCGAAAATTAGTTATAAACAATTATTTTCAACACTGTATCTACAGTTGAACCCTATTTATAAGGGGCACGCTTAGGACAGCAATTCTAGTCTTCTATATGAGATGTCTATAAGCAGGGCACTACGCATGCATTTTCTTATTAGCACATATTTTACGGTAGGCACCCTGGTGTCTCTTATGAAGGGGTTCCACTGTACTGCACAGCTATTTCTCGATTTGCTATAAGCGGTAATTCATCATATGCAAATTCGTTGTATCGAGACTTGAGTGTACTTAAAACAACATGTGGTCATGCTCACCACTTGTCGGGCCTCGTTAGCAAACGACTGGTCGAGCAGTTCAATGTTGGTGGCCCGCTGGAGACCGTCCCGGCGGTCGGTGGCGATGCTGAACTGCACTTGGTCACCAACTTGAAGGGAGTACTCGCACTTTGGATCGCGTTCCCCGTAAGGCATCTCCAGCTCTCTGCCGAAAAGTGGTTTTAAAACAGGGTTAAGAGTGCACACAATAACGAAAACCAGTGAGGCCACTTAAAGCCACAAAAAGAAACACTAACAGTATAATAAGAACAGCAAACCAAATAAACTTCTCACGCTTTAAAGGTATTGTGTTTTGTTGCATATAGCATGAAGAAAATACCGTATTTACTCGCGTGATCCTCGTACTCGCATAATTCTCGCACCCCCGACATTGGCCAACAAAAATACGATTTTTTTTCCCTCGAGTAATCATCGCACCCCCGAAAATCGCTGCAATAATGTTGTCTGCTCGTTCCAGCGACTGATGATGATAGCGTGCGCTGTCTGGCGCCATCTCCTAAGCATAGAGCGTACTATTATTGCATTGAAATACAATCCAATCTAATTCGAAGTGCCAAGTGCGCGTTGCGGCGTGATTTGTATGTTGTGTCTGTAATCTTGTTATGTTATGAGGTGATACAGAAGCTACACGGCTGCTTTCAAGTTGAAAGTGATTGATCGTGCATTGAACAACCGCAACAGGGCCTTCGGAGTAAAGCAGTTTTGTGTTCGGTACTGGTGACGGCAGCTGAAAGCCACCAAGACGTGCTGGGCCTTCCGCGTGCCTAAGATTGGGATTGATGGTTAACTTTATTTCTTCAGAAGACAACTGCGGTCGATTCTGTTAAATGGCCATCAGCCCAATAGTGACGTCCTTCGCTTACCTTTTACAACTCCTGTTAAGCGACGAACGCTAACGCTATACCCACAACGCCCACAAGCTTTGCGTGCGGTATTCTAATTCTCGACGATTTGATTGTGCCTTTTGTGTCTCAAATAAATCTTGCCTTGTGTTGAACTTGTGCTTTTATTGTTCGCGCGTGAGAATCCCGACCTGCGTTTTCTTTTTCGCTCTGTACGTTTTTGTAGAACGTTTTCCCCGCGTAATTCCCGCACCCCCCAACTTTGCATCAGTTTTCCACGAAAAAAAAAGAGCGAAGATTATGCGAGTAAATATCGTATAGAGCAAGTTCAAAGGTAAAGTCGCAACATAAGATGCATCTGCAGATTTTGGAAACGCATTTTAAGCAGGTACAGAAACAGCACCCTCTTCGGACACTTACTCCTCGCCCCGCATGTAGACGATGCGTCCCGGCAGAGGATCCGCGGCGGCTGCCTGCGACGGCCGTCCCCTGTCGGCCACGACCGTCACGCGGCCCTGGAGCACCTCAGGGTCGACGTCCTCGAAGATGACCGTGCCAGGCGCCAGGCGCGTGATGTTGCATGCCACCTCCTTGTTGTTGCGCAGCTGCACAGTGAACTCGACGTCCTCGCCCAGCGAGAGGGCTCGGAAGTCGCTGCACTCGCTTGAGTGGAAGAAGATCTGCAAGCATCAGGAGAACCCGAGTTTGGCCTAGCTCGTGCTTACTTCTCAACATCTTGACCGCAAAAAACAAACAAAAAAAAAGACGAGCATCGAGCGAGGTCCCTCTATCCTCGTCTTTTTTGTGCGGTCAAGATATCGAATGGAAAAGATCTGCAAAGATGCCAGGCAACGAATTTGACACTGGTGACTGCAAACATACAGCACAGAGACACGATGACGAGAGAAAAGGCGACACAATGCGCTGTGTTACAACATGCAGTGAACTGCTAATGATTCCAACCTCTGGTGAATTCAATCAAATCTTAAAATATTTGGTTGGACCTCTATGCTCTCATATTCCAATAATTATAAATTCTTGCCTGGCCAGGCCAAGAAACATCGGCTGCTTTTGTTGCTTCTTGCAGAACATTCGTGTCTACATCACAAAAGTCACAAATAAAGTCGACTGCCTACCAACAAAACTAAAATAGTCAGAATGCATGCATCAACTATTGCAAAGCTAAGAAAACAAAATAAAAGGCCCGGTCTTGATCTATTGGGAGCTGCGCGTTCCTTCAGGTCACTTACGTCACGGTGAATTGTTGCACCAGGAAGTGTCTTTAGAATGTGAGGGTGCTACAAGCTATTATGAGACACACTATTTTATCCCTTATTTACACTCGCTTGCACACGTTCTGTAAAACGAGTGTTGTATGATCCCTTGGTCCAAAAACGTTACAGGCAATATGTCCATGATGAAGCTGCAGGGCTGGGAAATGGTAAACATCTCGACACTATCTGCAAGTTACCCCGAGTCGCATTTATGGGGACATCTGATGAATTCAAAACCACACGCTGAGGTCGACTCGAGCTTGAATCACCGAGACTCCACTACCGCAAATGGCCGCCTTTCTCACCTCCTTGACCACGTCTCCCCGCTCGATGAAGCCAAAAGTGTCCTTGAGGGCGCAGACGACGCCCTGCTTGCGCTGCCCAGACGGCGAGGCCGACGGCAGGCTCTTGCGCGGAGGTGCCCGCGATTCCGGTGAGCCCTTGGCGGGGGCGTTCTCAGGTCGCACCAGCTTAGCGCAGGGGGCCCCAGTCACCTTGCAGGTGGCCAGATAGAAGCGCACGCTGTCGTTCTGGTGCAGCGTGTAGCCTTCCTCGACGTCCTGCTCTGTGTACGGCAGGAAGAAGCACTCGCCGCGGTTCTCGTACGCCACACGGCCCTGCGTGGCGCGTGAGGAAGAAGCACACGGGGTCTACACCTAGGTTCGTTGGCTTTAAAGGGTCTAAAAGGAACACTAAAGCAAAAGAATGAATTGATTTACACTGTAGGTTGGCGAACTCAATCATGAGTCGACTCACCCACACTCGCTCAGACTGATCAAGCCGTAAAATCGATTGATTGACATGTGGGCTTTAACGTCCAAAAACCACCATATGATTATGAGAGACGCCGTAGTGGAGGGCTCCGGAAACTTCGACCAACTGGGGTTCTTTATGGTGCATTCAGACGACGGACCGAATCCCGATGTGGCGGGACGGACGGCGCGTCACGTGACCTCACATCAGCGATTCCCCTCGTCCGCGACTCGTCCGCGGGGCTCGCGGACGGATGAACCCAACCTGTTTCTCACATCGCGATTCTGGCGGGGGAGAGCCGGTACTTCAGCGGAATAGCTTGGGGTCGGTGGCAACCAGTACACTTTTCGTCTGCTCGCGGCATGTCCCCCATGGCTCGCGGACAGCTGCATGACTGGTCGGCAACATCTACGCTTGAGCATTGTTTACTTAGTTTCCGGAAACTTTGTTCTCAGGTGATTAAATATGCAGAAATCACTTTTGGTGGTTCGGGAAATGTCGCCGCCGTCACTCAATATGCGAGATTAATCTTAGCCGTCATGGTGGTGAAATATTCTAACTTCTGCAACCGGTGACGGGCCGCTTCTAAGAACGGATAAGAGACGCGTTCAGAAGTTCTACAAGTGGGGAACAATGGTGTTGAAAGAACATTCTGCCAGCAACTACCTTTTCTCCTGAAAGAATAACACTCCTCGTTCATTTGTCACAACGCGACAGACATCGCAGCCAAGCTTCGCTTCTTGCGGGCATCCATGTTGAATACTCTCAAACCGGTCTGCTGCCAGCGAGCGGGCGCAGGTGAGCGCCGAATCTGCTGTCGAGGGTAATCCGGCTGTTTTCCCTTAGGACACCGTCCGTCGTGTGGATGCGCCTGCAGGCGGACCATCCGCGGATTAGCTGTCCGCGTCCACGACAAATCCGGATTCGGTCCGTCGTCTGAATGCACCATTAATGTGCACCCAAATCTGAGCACACGGGCCTACAACATTTCCGCCTTCATTAAAAATGCAGCCGCTGCAGCCGGGATTCGATCCCCCGACCTGCGGGTCAGCAGCCGAGTATCTTAGCCAGTAGACCACCGCCGCAGGGCTAACAAGCCGTCAGTCTGAGTGAGTACGGGTGAGTAATGTTCTACTGATTTTCAGTCCAAGTGAGTCTGGTTCACGGAAATTTTCGTGGATGAGTTCACTGGGGAAAATTTTCGTGAGTCTGAGTGGGCCCCACAAGACTTGCCAACCTATGGTTTAGATTCATAAGCTGAAAACTTTAATCACATTAATTTCACGACTTTAAGTTTATTACTGGACGACAAAATCGAAGTCAGAAGTTTTGTGTTGCAATTTTGTGCCGAAGTCGACGTGCGTGACGTGAATGTTTTGTACTTTGACGAAAATTGCCCCAAGGAATATCCCAGAACTTTATCGGTTAAGTGAACAGTCCCCTCGGAGGACAAAGCACTTCATTTTCATTAGTAAGGTACTATGCAGCACCTAGTAGATACCGTCACAATCTACGATGTCACGGCATTTGTTGTTGGGATTGTAATGTGGTATTGTCGCCTGCATTTCCTTCTTGCACATTTTCTTGCTTATTAGATGCGGTCTCGCAGTGAGTGTCAGAATTTTTGGAAGTGCAAATTTAGCAATGCGAAAAAGATCACCCTTCTCCTTCACGTCACTTTAAAAGGTGCCAAGAGAAATGTTCAGCCAAGTTACACAATGCCCGTGTAATAAAAATTTCCGATTGCTAATTGGAACAGAGAAGTTAGAACAGAGAATTTGAGAGCAAGAAAAATGAAGATATTGAAAAATGCGGGGCGGCACACTCCGCCATGCTCTGTGGGTATCTCGTTGAGGCGACGTCAGATACTCTGTTCCGATAACTGAATCAATGCCTTACAGATCACAAGCAAATCACATATATTTTGACGATGAATGCGCAATAATAAAGGATTGTGGCTACATATGACGGTCGCAGAGCTTTTGGTGAGTTTAGCAGGTGCCTTAGGAGGCAGATATAGCCCCTTAAAAGACCGAAGCCAAAAAATACGCTTTTTCTTTGTCTCACCTCGGCACCGTCCTTGGCTTCGGTCGTGATGAAGCCCGTTGCCACCTCATCGCTAAGCACCTCACTGGACAAGGCCTCGGAAGATATCTTAACCACAGCGCTGGCTACGGGCTTTCCCGATTTTCGGTCATTGGTCATCTCGAACTCCACCGGGTCTGAGGCAAGATGGAATGCATAGGAGTTGTGCCAAAGCATGACAATCTACACACACCTCAAGTGCATCTGTTGTATAAAAGCTCAAGCAAACATGTAGAACCACACTTACCCCCATATCCAGAAACACTCCTCAACTTGCCAGCACCTTCAATACAGCGCGTTTTAAATGAATTTGGGCTGCCTTGGCAATGGAGAAAGGATTGTGTTCGAAATGCGTCTGTACTGCATTGAAGGCGGTGGAAAGTCAAGGAGCGGCTCTGAACACTGGGGTTATGCATTCGTTCTGTCTCTTCTCATACTCATTATTCTGCTGCCCTGTTTTAGAAAAGAAGCTATGTGTACAAGTTCCATGATGTGCACTGCGGCAAGTTAGGTGGGGTGATGGAATTAAAAAATTTTCGGTCCCAAAACAGAACCAGCTCACACAAGATAGGGTCGGTTGAAGATCATTGGGAGGGGCCTTTGCCGTGCAGTGGCCATAGAATAAGCGGACGATAAAAGCCTGCATTACGGTTTGTCGGTATATGGTAACGACAAATGTCATTCCTAAGATATCATTGAATTGATTTTTGTTCAATACTGTTTGTTTTATGCAACCCACCTTGCTAGCAAGTTATCTGCACTTATTACAGTATGAGACATTATGAAAGCCAGCTACGAAGATTGAACAATTGCGAGAAAAAAAAAAACACCTGCCCAGGGTGACTCACCTCCAATGCGCAGGTGCTCAATGTTTCCCGAGAACTGGCTGTAGTGGAAGAACAGTCGCGCCGACCGCTCGCAGCATCGAATGAATCCATAAGAGTGCTGCAGCCAAGCCAAAACAAAAAACAATATGTTACCACTGCCAATCGGTGGCATTGCAGATGATGCCGAATGGTAATGGCCTTTTTAATGGGTAAAAGTTAAAGATATTCAAACAGAATATCAGCTATTGCTTTTATATATTGTATATTTACTCACAATATGTGTGGCAACTTTTCAACTGTCTTAGGTTTAAATGCACTTTGGACGAGTGCACGCCACTGACTGCGAAGTGAACTTGATCCACTGTAATATCTTACCAGGAGCTTTTCAACAATGCCAGCTTCCCTGTGGGCGTTGCCTTGTTTGCCGTTTTGTCTGGGCGAACCGGACGACGCCTGGTCTCCGGCTTCGTCGTCGCCCTGTTGAGTGCCAGACAGTTAATTTACTGCACTGAGCACCACTCTGTGATACCGCACCAAACACAGACACACATTTATGCCTCAGGTACCATTCAAAATATGGCACCCTCTTATACCTGTTTAACACGATTCCCAAAGCTACCAACACAGTACTGTCAGCACTTATGGCTCCTCAATGTACCACACTGAATACTTCTTGGAACCCCATACACTACCAGCCTTCAGTCACTTACTGGTGTTATGCAATGAGCCCCATTTATTGGTCAAGTACTGAATCACACTCTCTCTCCAACGTTTGAAGATACCACACTAGGTACCACTAGGCACCTCTAGCTATGTGTGCCCACACTACACACTACATTATTAAAGGACCAATCACCAGGCCCAATAACAAATCTTACTTAGACCGTAGAAGTTGTGTGTCCGATGAGGAGCATTTCGCCACAATAACATTTTCAATCAGTTCATTATGAGCTGAGAAAACAATTTTTTTTTTTTTAAAGCAGCGCAAAACGGGGATGAGAGGAGGCGAGCTCGAAACGCTTGCTGTTCCTCCGCATAGCCTTCGCAAGCCAAATCTCTTCCCTGCCCTCCCCGGCATCCAGTCAAGAGGTCTTGTGCGCATGACATGACTGAACAAACCCAACCGCCGAGAATGCGAGCGGCTTTTTTTTTTTGTTGTTGTTGTTGTTATACTTAACCAGCGTTATTTTGTTGTCTACTGCCTGTTTCTGCCGGCATGGTTTGGAAAAGCTGGCTTAAACACGGTAGAATAAGTGAGCACAAAGAGTGCGTGAACGCGTAGGAGTGTTACTTTTGCTTTCATTGCTGTCTGCTCGATGCGCTGACAGTGAGGACACAAGCGCATGCGAAACGCCAGCACATTAGCCCCTCATCTCGTTGCAATTCAGGGGCAAAAAAAAGAAAAAAAAAAAGATGCACACACTCCCTTATAGCGTCACATTATTTATCAAGAGCTCTATTAATTCTTCAAGCAACAAATTACATAAACTACACGTCGTGTTAAATAATTTTCACAAAGTCGTGCCACTGTTTCCAATGTCAGAGCACAGTCGTCTATGTAGAGAATGAATGTCACTGCACTGCCGTACCGTCATGCCCTCAATCTCTGGGCGTTCATCTTGAAATTTGACCCATCTCCGCAGCACGTAGCATCGCAAAAATTGGTAGATGTGATCATGAATGCCCTGCCCGTCTACGCATCGAACTTAGCTCGAAATTGCCAGACCTGGTGAGTAGCTCTTCAACAAGTTCGCTTGTTAGCACTGCCACCAACTGTATGTGCCAGACAAGCATTCTTTGGCGTTACCACACCCAATGGCTCGTACTTACGTACCACACTGGATATTACTCTTCCTTATCATGCTCAGCAATTGTCTCCACTTGTGCATGCTTTGCCTAATACACAGCAAAGAAAGACTGAGTGGCAGAGCAACTAATACCACTCCCATTACCATCCAACACAATGGTTGAAGGAAAGTGTCGATTTAAGGACTCGTTTTTTTTAGATGCAATAATAATGACAACAATAATAACAATAACAACAATAATAACAACCGAGAATGCATAGGGGATGTTATTAGAAGCAATTGTACACATGTCACAGTACTAGAGAGACAAAGCATCCAATGCCACCATTACCACCAGATGTAGCGTTATTTGGTGGTACCACGCCAAATACCACCTAAGTACCACACTATGCAACACACCATGATCATGACCCATGCCTGCGCAAGTATCCACTCAAGACGGGAATAGATGGCCACGAATGTACTCCCGTGATCACACTATCACCACCAAGCAGTACCTGTGAACGACATGCGGTCACTCTCACCTGCCACTTGGCGCTAGCCATGATGGTACCAGGTGTGGACGCAACCGGCCAGAGATGAAGAGACAGGCTTCGACTTGTGCTTTGTGCGGCTTAGGGTTTCCCTCCAACGCTGGCTTCGTTGGATTTCCCAACAGTACGTGGGTCTTCCGTCTACTCCTTTCCTTCTTTTGAAATGTAAAACTTCTTGATGGAAAACAAACAAAAAAAAAACTGGAGCACTGTTTCCAACTTGAGTTCCTTTTTTTTTTTTCAAGGCCTAAAAATTCTGATGCTGCCGCTGGTTCAATGAGCTTTCTTTCCAATAGTGGACAAACGCGGCACCGTTTTCTTCTTCTTTTGTCAACTGGTTCTTTTCCTCTTTTCTTTTTTGGCAGCTTCTCGGACTAATCGAGGACGAAATTGGTTTTAATACTTTCTTTCCTTCCGTAGAATATGGATGAATCAGACCGGATCTGTCGTGTGAGTGCCTTTTTTCGGTGGTGGAGTTTTGCTTCAATTTTTTTTTTCTTATTTTAGTGGTGAGCTTTGCTGAAAAAGGAAAGAGGATAGTTGCACATTAGGCTCGAGGTAGTTGTGCACCATTCATTTTGCTACCCTGCACACATTTCCCACAACATGACAGACACTGTGGCTAATTTTTTACACTGAGCCAACCAGAAAGCAAGCCGTGCCAGAGCTATAGCCTAATCAGCCATTTTAACATTAAAAACAAGAAATTTTCTCATTCAAATATTTGTTATTTCAGCATTAACCCTTTAATGCCTGAATTATGAAACTGCAAAGAAAATAAAAATTGTTTTCATTTTTCAGCTTTAAAGAGCAACCTTTAAAAGATTCTGCGGTTAAAATATCCAAAATGCACCTTTAATGCATACTTTTATGCATGCCACAGAACGGAGGACCTTGCAATGAAAAACGTACTTCATAACTACCCAAAATGTCGTGTGGCATGTCTTAAGCGTGTACACACCAAATAAACAAAACTATTGAAGAAAGAACTTGGGTCAGCCAGGCAAGAAGAAACGAAAAAGCGAGCGCTCTTTGCGCGCGCTTCACGCTCTCCACCATCTGCTACAAAGCGATAAGTTCTAGCATGAAATACATAACACAATTACACAATATAGGGCTGCATTTTTCATGCGAAAATCTATGTTCCCCCTTAGTACTTGACAGCCTGGATTAAAGGTGGCACACATTCAATGACTTGCTTGCTCGAAGTTGTTCGGTATGTCGCGAAATTGCAACATTAGGCACTAAAGGGTTAAAGCATGCATGAAACAACAGGAACAATTGCGACATTCTTTGCATGCACGAAATTCTTCCGAGTGTGAGTCATCGCTTAATGGATGACAACGCGAAGTTGTGTGCAGCAGTAAGTAAGCAATTGAGTTTTCATGCGTGTACTGTGAACTGTTAATACTTACGAACAGCAGCGACTGAGTTGCAAACCAATTGTAATGGGCAACAATTTTAAACATCTGCACATTACGTAACAATTACTGCACATTATTGAGAATTAAAACACAATCTATTTCAAACTGATGAAGGCAAGGACAAAAAATCTTTTTAAAGCAGTATAAACATTAGCTTGTAAATGTATTGGACAACATGAGAATGAAATTGTGCGAAACATTCAGGCTAATACAGGGAAGTGTTGAAGTATCCTCATTTACATTACTAGTTTTATTGACTACTATCAGTTATCTGGCTAAGAGACATTAGGACATAAAACTAGTTTACCCCTTTTTCGAAAATTCTCAAGTGACCACAGGAGCTAAGAAATCTGCCTCCGATTCTAGCAATGAATACACACTCCGCCAGCCTTCGTTAGTGACAAAGCGCTAGATATGAATTGAATGTGCTGGATGAGCAGGAAGGACTGCTGTGCCTCACGATGGTTGTCATTATTTACCCAGAGATAATTAGTAATAATAGTGAGCATTCAAATAGATGTACTTTAACAGGAACTTAAAGCCTCGAGAAAAGTCACAACTACTACTGGTACTAAAAAAAAATTAATAATCATAAACTGCCTTTCAGGGCTTTGCTGTATGCTGCCAATAATCTATCTACCACAGCATCACAAAAGCACCGCTAGAATTAGCTTAAGATAAGTCCCTGTTCCTTACGAAAGGGCCTAAAGCGGCACGGGTGCTGAAGCTAGCAAACTGCGAAGCACCCGCACAGGTTATCAGTTTTTAGGTAGCTGAACGCTTCATAGGCAGCGAAAAGGTGTACGGTACCCCTATGTGAGAAAATCCTTGAAAGACTACGTGCTTAGAAGCTCCTGAACGACAAACGCAAAATTAATAGGCAAGAAAAAAAAAGTTGGCAGTCGTGCTACTAAACGGCCTCGAGGAAACTCAGAGCAAGAAGGGGGGGAACAAAAGATTTAAATGCAGAATCGCGGAGTAATTTTGAGATTTGCGGATTACCGGCGGGAGAAGCCAGTATTTTCGCATTAAAGGCTCACGGTAACGGTACGCAATTAATCAGGCTCAGGCCGATAATCAAGACGCCCGGATTATTCTTGCTACGTCACGGTGCAATCGCGACACAGGACAACCCTACGACAAAAACAAAACAGAACAGTGTACGCCGCAGGCGCAGATCCAAGTTCAAGCACGCTTCCTCGTTGTATTCGTAAACCAACGCCTCGAAAAAAACGGCGTGATTGCACAGTGAGAGGCGACAACGAAGAGCACCCGCAGAGAATGACTAATCGGGCGACTACTTCGAAGAGGTGGCCGAAGAACGTTCCCGTAGCGTACGGGTCATTTTGCCGAGTCACGAAAAGTGTGTCAAGGCGTCGGTGACAGTTTGCGCAAAGACTTACACGACGCGACGAAGTCGTTAATAACGCGGCGTAATGCTTTGGGACGGGCTCGTGATAAGCCTACCGGCGAGGTGGTGCGCCTACGGCGCACATGATTACTGTAGTGTCGGGACGCGTACCGGAGCGCCTCGCAAGGGGAAACTCTGACGCCGATTCCAGCGTCCCGACTGTTCTGTGGTAACGCGGGCTCATCTCACCTTCTTGAGAAGATCTCGAATTTTCCTAACGTCACAGGAAACCTCGTTCCGAGACACATTTTTCTCAACTGGGTACGGAGGGGGGAAAAAGAGTGCCTTCGGAACAACGGAATGGCAGCACCGCGTCAAAAGCATGCCGACAGGAAGGCAGGTACGTCGAACAAATTCGCGCGAAGGGTCAAAGACGCGAGTCGGGGTTTAACTACAGCTCCTGACACGAACTTCAGACCGCTTCGAGCGGAGATGCGGCGCAAAGAAAATGCAGGAATTACCTCTCCACGGCACACCACTGACGACATGCCGCCATGTTGGCTCCCGAAGTTTACTTTTCCGCCGCCAGGGTACATCTCGGCGTTTCCGGTGGATAAAAATCGTAGAGCAACAAGAGAGATAAACAGAGACACTTACATCTCTCTAGAACGCTCTCAGCAAGTTAGGGGGAAAAAAGATGGCCGCCCTCGTAGGTCTTTCGGGTCGTTTCGGACAAATCGCGCGGTGCCAGCTGAAGGCTCCAGTGATCACATCATGTCGACCAGCAAGCCGTAAGTTTCTATCCTGCGGTTTAGTTTAGTATATCGCATTAACTACACGTTCGCGCAAAACGCAGATATGTAACGGCGAGGAATAAATGTTCCATGGCATGCGATGTTCACCATTTCAGGAACCGATTCGCTGCTGAAAATGTGACTAGTTTTCTATGTGACGCTTTCAAATGACCTAAAGGGGTGCTGTCCGCCAAAATAAACCGTCAGAAGCCGGCTGCCGATTCTGTGCTCTGCGAATATAATAATAATCATCGATGGGGTTCAACTTTTCAAAACCATGGATCATTGATTGCGCCGTAGTAGAGGGATCCGAAAATTGAGACCACCTGTTGTTTCTTAACGTGTACCTAAGTCAAAGCACACGTGCTTTGAGCATCCGTCGAAAATGCGTCCGGGATTCGACCCCGCGACCTGCTGTTCAGCAGTCGAGCAGCATAACCACTAGACTACCGTGGCGGGTGCGTTGCCAATGGCGTGGTCCTAAAGCCAGTACGCTTTCGTCAATGAGCTGTATAGAGTATCACCTTCTGGAATAGTGTCGCGCTCTAGCTATTCTACAAGCGGCAAGTTCGTTCGCCGACTGATGCGAAAGCTAAGCTAAAAAATTGCAGCACCAAAATGACGTACGCAGCTAAGGGACACAACGCCGCCAACGTACTAGCTAAACATCATGTTTGCACAGGCCACAACATTGATTGGAAGTCAGATCTCTGTCATCCCGCCTTTGTTTGGAATCACTATCAATCCAGTCGACGCCCCATACTCTTAATTAGACACGTGGGAAATCTACCCGATACACACACTAAATCATTGCGACATCCACTACATAAATGAAGGCATGGCCCAACTTCTGCCGCTTGTATCTCAAGAGATCTGTAGGGGTCTCGAAACGTCATAAATTTTTTTTTCATTGTAACTTTGGCCAGTGCTTGTTTGCTTGCAAGAAATCTATGCCTCCCGCCAGACGTTCTGCTGAACCCAGGACTATCAAATTTCAACATGACTTCTTAGCCTGCACCTTCGTTTTCACTTTTTGTGTTTTGGCCATAGACTGGAACAAGGACTGGCGCCCGGGTCCGGCGCCGCAGACGGAGGAGGAGATGAGAGCGGCCGCCAAGAAGTACAAGATGCTGTACGAGGACTACAAGGTGCGGGCCGAAAGCGAGGGTCTGACGTGGGGCGACTACCCAAAGCTCCCAACGGTGACGGCGGGAACCAGGGATCCCGAAGAGGACTACGACTTTCCCACCCTGAAACGAAACTATGGCGAGCCGGTGAGAGAGCATGAGAGACGGATTAATGTTTTCATTTTAAAGGGGTACTGAAACAAAAGTTTTCAGTTGTCCTCCCGTTTTTGCTTCGTATGAAAGGCCGAGCCCGCAGGAGTTTGTGAAAAATGCACTGGTAAGCGTGGGCACACACTGGCTAAATAATTACAGCATGTTTTAATGTGATAGCGTTAAAGAGCTTATTTTGTGAAATTCCGGAGTTGGTGTCCCTGGTTGTTAAAGAGGAATCGGTGCTCTTTACTTGTGAAAAATTGAGATAGATGCAAATAAATCAATAACGAAAATTTTTGGCTTGAGCGGGAATTTAACCAAGATTTCTGCATGAAACACAAGCATTCTATACCACATTGTCATGCCGGTGCGTAAAGGCCAACTTCGGCGATTTGTCGAGTTCAGCGGATCTCAGTGAAATTAACTGGGTACGTTAATTTGCGCCATTCGTGCCAGATTGCTGGCTTTAGTGCTTGCCTCGAAACGCTCACCTCCCTCGCCAAATTTAATGGCAACTTTGTGTGTGTGATGTTGAGTTTCGCCTGGCAGAAGTGATGAACTGATGTGCCACAGCAGCATCTGCTATGGATTGTGTGGGTTTGGCCAGAGCTTCCTTGGCTGAGTGTGCGATTTCCTTTTCCGTGTTGGTGGGTGTGCGATACGTGCCAAGTGGTGTTGTGTTGTGAGCCACACACAATTCGCCATATATTCACCATAACAGCGCAAGCATTTCAGCCGATCGCTGCAAACTGCGTGTACAGGTAGTGCCACTGGCGGGCATTCTGTGCAATCAGGCAGGTTCCGGCAGCATCAGGCAAATCTTTACGTCAGACGTAGAAGCACACTCGGCTAGGTATCGGTTTCGATATTGTAGTTTTTTGATAATTAATAATTATTTTGCAATTATTTGAGCATTTCAGTTATCGTGTGCATGAGAGGAGTGTCTAAGGAACATAAAAGCACCATTATCCTGACATGGTCAGAAAATCACCGGAGTTAGGGTTTAAAGCTTTCCTGAAAAAAAAAACAACCAACATATGTAATGTGTTGTAATTCAAAGATGGGATGTTATGAAAGGAGTCTCCTTAATGCATCTTATATGTTATATTGTATGGCGGAAGCACATCATTTTGCCAGACTCAACTTTGAAAGTTGGTGTCAATACCCCTTTAACTTAGACAAAAATTGAGCCATGAAGACCATAGGGACAGCGAAGTGGGCGAGCGTATGTGATTGACTAGTGAGATTATGCGGTGTCGTGAATTCGCCGCTAGATTTGAAATACGCATGCTTGCACTTGGTTGGGCAAAGGGAGATTGTGTGACTTGCTGACTCAGGCAGTCTCGAGCATCATAATCTTCGTCATTGTAATTATTCATTTATTCACTTCCACCTTCTGGCCACCCGAACTGCATGATGGTTTACTGTGGCCAAGATGGCTCAGAGTAGACTTGAGACAGCTACAGTGTAAAAGTGACAATTTTGCTGCAAGGATGAAGCAATGTCGATTAAACGGACTTTGAAGAAAGAAATGATTTTTCTCATTTTTGTAAAGCAAAAGTTCACACTACCAAAAACACCAGTGCTACCAAAAGAACAGGTTTGATAAGGAAGAAAATGAGGGTGCCTTAAAACTCCTGCATCAAAGGTCGCGACATCAAAGATTTTGATAGTGTCTGTTGGCTTATATGTACACTCAAACCTCAATATAATGAACATGGATATAACAAGATATTGGTTATAATGAAATAAATTAAAAATAGTCTTGCAATAGATAGTGTGAGAAACAACCTTTATAATGAATTTTTGACACAACAAACTCATTTTATTATAAGATGCAACTTGGTTATAACGAGGTTTGAGTGTAATTCCTAATTGGTAAAAATCAAGTATATGATCCTATGAGGAGGCCATACTCAACATGCCGAATTTCAGGGAAAATTCCTAGAGCCGATGTCATCAAAATACGGAAAATGCACTTTGTAATGTCACGCACATAAATTTCAGTGCAAAATTTAGGAATGAAACTTTCACCATAATTTTCCCCTCTGTTAATGAATATAGGATAATGGGATTACCGGCATTGGGCTTCCCAGATTGTAATTAATCAATTAAAATTAATTGACTGCATCACTTTAGTGTTCCTTCCATTGGCAGCAGCTTGCACAATTGATTGGCTATCAAATCACTGCGAAAAATTTGATTCCTTTATTTTCTTCTATCTAGGTTAACATCTATGTCGATGCGTACACCCCCGAAAGATTTGACTTGAAGAGGCACCGTGTTCCAGTGTAAGTGACAAGCTTTGCCACTTGGCTTTGCAAAAGGTGGTGCATTTACTAGGAGCTGGGACATTCTATAGTGATGTGGCTAGCTAAAAATATTGCAGCTGAGATTCGTTTTTGTATTGTATTTTTCGTTTTCGTTTTGTATTTTGTAAGGGACACTTCAATGCATGTACTTGCATGTAGTGCAAGTTTCCAAACTTCTCAGATGCCAATGCATTAATGCTGATGCTGCTGAAATCTTACAAGTTGCTTGTTTCGTGCTAAATGTTTTTGTATTGATCGTGCACTTTTGACATTTAATATAGAAGCTATCAAACATTATTATGGAGCCACACCTCATATGAAGATAGCTGCATTGCATCTGAAAGTTTGTAAACGTATATTTGGGACACTATTAACTGCAAGAGTATTCTATATTTCTACATCGTAAAAGTTGGGATGCAAAAGGCAAAGAGCTAAGCAATCCTAAACAGCCTACTGAGTGATCAGAGGCAAAAGGTGTGAAGACGACGACAGACGAGAAGAGAGACACACACACAGGATGCCACTTTCAACGGGTTCAATCCAAAGAAAAACATCAGGGCAGTTTATGCAGACGATGCCGTGTTTTATCGCTGCTCAGTCACGTTCACAAGTCTCCACTCTTTCTGCGATAAAGATATAGAAGTCGCTCTCGCACAACACCTTTTCTCAGATCCTGCAATACCAGCACGCCAAGTTGTTCACTCTAACAGCCTAGTGACAATGCTATAAGTTAGAGGTTTTTGTTTGTTTATAAGGTGCATTATTACTCAGCAGTAACAACAAAACAAAAATAGTATAAATGGCATCATCATAGAAATAATTTATAGTGTGGATGCACTTACTGCAAGAAGCTTCACTAGCTTACATTGCGTTGCACCTGATGTACGAAATGGGATTACAGCCCCTGTGTCAATGACCACCTGTATTGTGACTTCCTGATGCTCCAGTTGTGGTCATTGCGCATTCGGGGCACTAGTATCAACATTGTTCTGGAATGATTGTAAAAATGGATTCTGAGTAGTTCAGTGAACAGAAATCTTTAGGCTTGTGCGAATAGTAAATTCTGAATTCGAAGTAAGTATTGATTTGATTGAATAATGTCAAATCAAATTCAAGTAATATATCTTGCATAATATTAGGAAAAATAAGCATACTTGTAATGACCCAACTAAAATGCACATTATTTTTTTTAAATAAAACAAGTGCTGTGCAAATTCAATTCTGGTTCAAAGAACAACGTTCAGTATTGCCAACTTTTAATAATGTAGAAGGATTCCACTTTTGGTAGAATTCAAGTGATTACCTGTAAAATACGTTACATTTTGAAATTTTTTATAGTTAGTGCATATAAGCTGGATAACAAGCATCTAAACATCAAAAGTGATGTATGGATGTGACAGTAAGATGTTTATTCAAGCTTTAAGTGTGGCTTTGCAGAAATGCATTTACCCTGGATAGCTGTATTCGTGGTGCAGCACCCCGTCACTGCTATGAAGCGACCTTTACGGCGGGGTCAGGTGCAGATAAATATAAACCTATTTGTCAAAAATTTCCAGTAGCCTAAGTTCTAAATGAAGCAAATTCGAATAATGTAGTACTTATTCGAATATGCCAAGTGCTCGAATGTTTGCACAAGCCTAGAAATCTTGTGAGCCGAATTGCGGCTTCATTGGAACAAATGCTTGTAGTACGATGGCTTTTTTGCTCAAAGTCTTCATCCCTACTGATCACTTGGTAAATGGAACATGACTTCTTGGTCCCGTTTCGAGTCTAGCGTGTTCTAAAGCTATGCCATTGGCCTACAAGTATTTGTGCACCCTTGTTGCCGAGCCTGGTTTATTTTTTATTTATTTATTTTTTTTTTTTACCAGGAGGAGGCAGATTTTCACGTTCCTCGGTGTCGTCATTGGCATTTGGTACCTGATCGACTTCTTCGACCGGCCCGAGTTCCAGTTCAAGTACAGTCCTGATCTGGTACGTACGAACGGCCACGGTGATTCGCTTCCCTTCCCATAGAAAGTATTGTACCCCTGTGGCACGGGCCAACATGGGTGTGGTGCGAGGGAGTGCACTACGCCAGTGGTAACATTCGCACACTGTCAGACGGGGGGCAGTCAATGGCCCTCACTGGTGAATCATTTGCCAAACTCGCATCACAGCAGCGGAGCCTCTAGTCTTGATGGCAGTGGCTCACGAATAATTGAGTTACTATCGGAAACCGAGTTCGTAGTATCCTCAAGACCTCATTATAGTTGCGTTAAAGTTACATTTTACACAAAAATAAGTTCATTATATCTGAAAACATGGTAGCTATTTGGTAGACTATATTTAATGCTAGACTATTCATTTACATCATTATGATGAATATTTCGTTATAACCGCATCTATTATATAGAGGTTTGAGTATTTTCTGAGTTATCATTTTGTCATTAGGAGTATGGTCATACATTAAAGCATATTATAGTATTACAAAAAAACTAATTTGCATTTCTCGCTCTCGTGTGGTTTACAGCTACAGCCGCTGGAGGAATTCCCAGCACATGCCTCGCAATGGTGGCAATTGTTGCATTTGCACCGAAAGTTTATATTAAGGGCTACTTATAAGTGTAAGACGTTACTACACAAGAAACGTTGCCTGAAATAGCCAACATCTGCTCTTGGTTACCCTTCGCAATTACTGTCAGTTCCAAAGAACACTTCCCTTTCTTGTGTAGCGGCGCACCACCAAAGTGACATTCTGGGAGCGCAAGTTCATCTCAAAGTGACCCCCAACTTGCCAGTGTGACCAGGGTATTAGAGTGTAGACCAGGTGCTTCGACTCGCCTCGGCAAGCGGGCTGCGGTCATGAAACTTAGTCTATTGCAAGGGCCTGGACGATGAAGGGTTGAGCGTTTGACTCTGCCCTCCTCCCAACATTTTCCAATTTTGCATGTCTCTTAGTACACTTGCTAATGTACACACAAACATAAAAAAAGAAAAAAAAAGGTCTCCCCCTCTCGAAACAAAATTTCTGGCTACACTACTGCTCCAACCTTTTTCACTGTTCCGGACCCTGCAGTTCTGTGGGTCTAACTTTTGAGACTGCAGCCCCCTAGGTGATTTGAGTCCGAGAACCCTAGGCTGAGATTTTTCGCTGTGAAGCAAGGTTCAACCACGAACATGTCCTGTGGTGAATGTTTGATATGAATGTATATTCAAGACATCGTACTAATAGCAAGATATTTTTTTTTTTTCATGAACTAAGCACTGCTTGAAACATAGCTTACAATGAAACGCAGGCTCAGTGCTTTGTCTAATGCAAAGCAAGCAATGCCGCCTCTGGAAATGATGCAGGGAGCGAACTGCGGAGAAAGAAACAAATGGCGAAGCTTCCACTGTGTCACACTAGGTTTGAAATCCGACAATGGACAAAGCCACAAAATGCGTTCGAAGCCGCAAGCACAGAGTCTAGGCGAATTCGCATACTGCACAGTGTTCCCTGCACAAAAATTTGTTGGCTATGTTTCCAGCACTATCTGATACATGAGTACTTTTCATTTGATTCGTTATAACCAATGTTTTGTTATTTACGGGTTTGTTATATTGAGGTACGAGTATAATTGCTCACATTCTGGTCTTGCTCACTTTCCACAATTTGTTGTCCCCCAATTCTCATGATGTTCCTCGTTTTCACACTTTTCCAGATTCCTCAAGAGATGCCAAATGATGGAGTTGTCCACTACACTTTCGAGCCGGCAGATTAAGGTTACTGATGTGTAAACACGGTGGCCATTTAAATATTAAAAATATAGATTATACAAACGCCCGTGGAGTCTCTCTCATTTACGCCAGCTGTGGGAAGTGTGGTATAGCTTAAGAACGTTTTTCTGTAGTCGGCATTCAAGGTGTATCGAATAGATTGTGGGAAAATATGTTGAGGCTTTCAACATTCAACATATGCATTCAACAGGTACCTCTGATGCATATGATAATCTTCTGGCATGCATGCCAATGTCAGCAAAAGAAAATTTCAAGCCCTCGCTGTATCAGAAAAATTGGGGCAAGCAAATCTCGGCATGTCTTACTGACCTGCTCTTTAATTTCTTCAGCATTACTAATATGAATCACTAAATAAGCAATGTGATTCTGCTTTACAGTGTGATCATATGTGATAGGCAAGTTTAGAAAGTGAAGACTGAAATGTTTCCGATATCTCGTTCAGCTGCACATTATGATATACTTTCTAGAAATGTGTCAAGTTCGCATATCAGTTACCAAACACTTCATACTGTACAAGAGGAAAGACGTGGTAGTGCATTGATTTGCGCATTTTAAGTGAATTGGCACAGAAAGCATCAAATCGCAGGCTTGAGCATCTCTGCAGCTAATTATCAGAGTATTTTTTATAAGCAAATAATTTTATTGCAATTATAAAAGACACTCGGCTGGATTTTGCCATTGGCGTCGCTGTCATTCACCGTATATGTATACGTATGTATATATATATATAAAAATGCAAGAAAGAAAAATAATCCAGAGAAAAGACTCCGGTACAGGGAATCGAACGGCCGGCCTCTGAATTGCGAGTGCGAGATGCTAGTCACGAAATAACACCTCGTTCAACGTTTAAACGGCAAGCTATTTATATCCATCACTTACCGCTGGCGAAGGGCATCTCAAGGGGGAGGGGGAAACTATCAAGTTTTCAGCATTAGCAGCAAGATGGCGCAATGAGTGCGCTCCACAAGATCATCACGACCCAGCGGCACGCGCTCTCGCCTCCTACACGTACCTTTCCCTGCGGAGAAAGGACGTGCACGCGTGCGCTCGCTTATCTTGCAATGGGGACAATCGTAAGCCTTGGGCTTTCATCGAAACAATTCTGTTGCAGTTACTGGGTGCACAAAGGTCACTGCACTCATTGCACAGTCTCTGTTTGCAAAAAGGGCACACTTTTCAGACAGCGAAGTAACAACTGAGACGCTTATTTGCGATCATTTGTGCACGATAAACGCGGGCCACGTTTCGGTCTGCTTGCCATTCTTCGGGTGACTTTCCAATTCGTTGCTATCGCATTCATTGCCTCGCCTCTGCGGCAAAGCTGTCACTTTTTTCCTGCTCAAACACCAAAATGCAGAACATGAAATGAATCATGCAGCACGGTGGTTTCTACAGCAATATGGTATTTCATGAAGAAGGTAGGTGCACTGAACATGTAGATTCATTTTATGACGAGCTTAACATCACTCGCTCTTTATTGGATGTTGGTCAACACCAATGGCAGAGATGACGAACGTATACAATAGGGGGCATGCACAGACCAAGAATTAAACCCACATCCTCGAGAGCTGTTAAGAGATATTAGCTTCCAGATCTTGTATTTTCGTGAGACGGACACTTCAGAAAGGTATATTCAATGGCCATCGAAACGGCACGACTCTTTCAACTCTACGAGTTGTCACGCTGCTACACAGCCTTAACGTAAAATGTCGTCTCCTCATAGCCATGAATAGGCATTTCATTTTCAACATTGCCAAGCAGCAAACCATGGTGAGCGATCTAGGGCGAGACGGCACGATGAAGACGATACTGCTGTTTTCGAGCGTACGTGCAGTTTGCATATTTCAAGTGGAAAAACTACTTTATTAAATTAATCACAATGCATACAGACACCTTTTTTAAAGCACTCATTAAATTTCTATTATTTTCAATAGTGAGTATCAGCACACTATGAACGAAAGAGCACATTAGCACCATTTTCACTTCCGCTGCTCATCATCAGATTCAAATCACCATCAAACGGCCATCAAAGTTTCGAAAGAGTTGTAGGGCATTTGGTGGCTCTGTGAACAATTAAGTGTTATCCACCATGGTGGTTTAGTGGTTATGGTGCTCAAATGCTGACCTGAAGTTTATAAATTGAATACAGGCCACGGTGGCTGCATTTTTGACGGAGGCAAAAAATGTGTGCTTAGACTTACGTAAGACAACAAGGCTGCTAGCTTGTCTCAAACGCAAAGCAGCTCAAGCTACATTTGAAGGGGTACTGGCACGATTCTGAGGCATCGCACAAGAGACATTTTTCGTCTTCTTGGTATGCAGTGTTAACACTTCTATATACACTGGTGCCAGACAAACAGTATATTTTTTAAACTCAATCAATATTTCTAGCTGCTAAAAATCTGCAAGACGACCCCACCGAAATAGACATTGATTGAGTCATACGTGGAGCTTAACATCCCAAAACCACAATATGATTACGAGAGACGCCGTAGTGAAGGGCTCTAGAAATTTCGACCACCTGGGGTTTTTTAAGGTGCACCCAAGTCTGAACACACGGGCCTACAGCATTTTCACCTGTATCTAAAACGCAGCCGGGATTCATTCCCGCGACCTGCGGGTCAGCAGCCGAGTATCTTAGCCACTAGACCACCGCGGCGGGGCCCGCAATAGAAATCGTCCTCATGAATCAATGCTGTTCGACTGAGTTAACGCATTCAGCACGAATCACAGAAAACACTGTTGGGCTCGCTGGGCCACCACTCACTCTATGTTTAGTGACATGCTTCGGCGGCAAATAACATTAAGTAAAGGAACAAACAACGACGAGCACAAGTGGCACTTCCAACTAAAGTAGACTGAGCGCAAAGCCAGACTTGAGTAACAACATACAGACATGCGCAGTCTTCACACAGCTTTACACTATCCAGCTCTCAAAGAATCTCGTCTTCAATACGTATAATGTCACCGACGGTTTGTTGATATACCTTTCTTTTTAATGTAATTGTGTACTTTGTACTATATTAATGTACTTTGTGTTTACACACACACATATATATATGTGTGTATATATATATATATATATATATATATATATATATATATATATATATATATATATATATATATGTATGTATGTGTGTGTGTGTGTGTTATTCACAGCCGAAGCATGTCACTAAGCAAGTACCAACTAGGCGAATAATCACTATTGTCACTCTATGTTCATTACGAGTAGAAAAGATTTGCGTATGTCATCAAGTTGTCTTTCCACGAGAACGCACTGCGATGAAACGTTATCAAAAAAGCACCCCCTCAGTATCAATACCATTAATGTCAAAGTTGTGGTACTCGAAATATATTTGATGTATTTCAAAGCACCACAATGCTACTTTCAGGGTTTTCGACGCCATTATGTTTTAATTTATGGCAGCAATCTGAAAATAATTAAAAATTCCTGTGGGTACACACTTAAAGGAGCACACACAAAAATTTTGCATTGTCTTTTTTGCAACAGGTAGCTTATGACCCACCTATCACTGCTGGCAACCTCAGTTGCACGAGTGTGCAACAGTTATTTATTTGGAGAAACTTCTAGAGTGGTCAGTCGCAGTTCCAATTTTAAGGAGCTCCGAGCTAGGCAAAAGCAGTTCCGGTAGCAAAGTAAGCACAGTTGGTTACATATGCAACCATGCAAAACTGTGATGTGGCCGCTGTGCACAATCAGGCACCGCACTGGCAGCCATCACACGCAAAGCGGCAGACACGGAAGAAAAAATTGCAGGCAGAGCAATGCAGCAAACAGCTAACAAAAACTTGTGACAAAGGTTTATTTACATTACCGCCGTGTTGATGTTGGCGTCGCAAGGGGCGGAGCGTTTTGCTCGGTCAGTTTCATTCTCAAAGAGCATTGAGATAGGCAGGAGCAGTTCTGGTAGCAGGATAAACACATCTGGCCATGTGACCATGCAAAACTGTAACATGGTTGCGGTGCACGAAAATATGCGCTGCACTGACAGCATGGAGCAAGAAACATTTAGGAGGTGCAACTCCGCTCCTCAAGGCGGCCAGATAACGTCACACTGCCGGAGATCCAAATCATGCTGGCAGCATCTGACAGAAAAGGGAATCGCCACCGTTTCTGTTTTCAAGCGTACGGATCGTGCGCGCTACTCGCGTTCCGTCGCAGCCACAGAGCGGGGACGCGGAGAGTGTTCGGCTGCGCTTGGCCAGTAGCGTTGCCTTTCAATTTTTAGTGGTTGCAACTTTGCACCGCAAGGCGCCCCCAACTGAAATGTCTCCGTCAAAGCGTGTTATTTTCATATTTCATCTGACTTTATGAGGACGCCTGCAGATGGCCATTTTAACCGAAGCATCAATGCCTATATATTTCTTCCTCCATGACTGACAGCCAGCTCATGCTAAGCCTCGGGCTAGGAGGAAGAAATTGCAGGTAGCGCAAGCGCATGGTGTGAATCGCAACCAGCCAACGCAAACTTGTGACATAGGCCGCAATGCCGCTGCATTGATGTTGGCATCGGAGAGGTGCTTCGCAACTCACTTAGTCACTATATTTACTCTTGATATCTTCTAGATGTTCAATACGTGGTCACACAAATTTATCTCACTCATTATCTTGCCATCGAAATTTCCTGTGAGTGGTTCTTATGGAATTGCAATGCTTGCAGAAAGACAAAGTAAACATTGTTTGATTTCTCAGGCATTATGCGCCAATCTTTTATTTCAAAACGATTCGACAATTTTCTCCCCGGCTTGAGGCAAGCGTCGCTCTCGTTGTAGGTGAAGGAGGGCAGGGACCATTCTTGGAAATCACAGTTGGTGGCTTCAAAGGATATCTTGTATAATCATCCATAACACAAACGAAATGTTCACATTCGCAACTCATTCACCAGCAGATTGCCAGTGTGAGGGAAGCAAAAGAGGAGAGCCTATGCGTCTCACGCGTCAAAATCAAATGTCCGCACTCGAAAAAAAACATCACGCGTGCACTGTTGAAAGACGGGCAATAAGAGACTTATTTTACAGCGGCTTAAGAGGCGCGACTACCCAGACAAGTGCACGGTTATTATCAACACGATGTGAAAAACAGGGATCCTCTGTTACTCGAAAGTTGAGTAGGCGAATAGCAAAAAGCGGCACACCTCCAAAGATACAGTTGCACAGAACTAGAAAACTGCCAAAACAATGCATATACAAAGGCTTAGCTAAAAGTGGGTTAACCGTATAAGTAATCGCTGGTCACAAAATCTTGTTATGTAATTTTTGGCCTCGTAACTACCACTTCCTCGTTCAAGGCGTGGGAAAGTGTACTCTGCAATACGAGCCTAGAAGTACAACTCCGGGCCATACAGCGAGCTGAGGAGGTGGCAGCCAGAAACGGCCTGATTGCCATTCCTCTGCGAATTTTTTTTTCATTTAAATAAAGTTATTCCTCTTTCTACAACATGGTTACATTACAAGCGCATTTTCCTTCAACGGACATTAAAGCGCACAAATAGAGTCCCAACGCACCAAGAATTATTCAGTTATGATTAAAAGTCTGTGGGCCAAATAAGCTTTCGACAAATGCAAAATATCAATTCCATGTTTTTGTTGAAAAGCGGAAAAAGTTTTGCATCGCACAGCATTGTTTTCAAGTGGTCTGTTTCATTGGTGCAAACCGAACCCTACGGCAACGAACATTATCTAAAACTGTACCAATGAAGTGTGACACATTCGCAATATCATCTGCACTACCCATACCATTCTAAGAAGTCATTCCAAACTATGTGACGTTAGCAAATACAAACATGGAGCCGTCTTTCATCCAATGAGGTTGCTGTTGAAGTCTGTTGAAGATTTTAACTTAAACCGAATTCCCTGCAACTACGAATTTCTGTGCTATATTTATTACTTTGAAAATTTTACGAAATTTACATACATTGTCGGTAAGCAAGTAGTTTATAGTTTACTGCTATTAAGCAAAGATTCATGCAAAATGTATTCTGTATTCTTAGGAAGCCGATGCTGCAAAATCACTAAGAAAAACATAAGTGAACACTCATGCACTAAATAACAGTGCAAAAAAATTTTAATGTCGTAAAAAAACAAGCGCCACTTGCAATGTTTCGGCACCATTCACTGCAGTCAACACACAGTGCACTCAATTGCAGTCTCTCTTGTGCATCAAGCTCTCTCCTTCAAAGTCTGATGTGCTCCATATGGAAGAAATGTGAAGACTTTGGAGGAACAAGTGCTTCAGGGCTAAACCTAACAACAAAGAGCTTCAATAGACTCTTGCGAGCAAGAGTCAGTGCTTTCCTGCTCAACTTATACTTTCCTTTCCACGATCTAACACACTGCAAACTAAACAAGGTACAAAACTTGCGCAACCTTTAGCAAAGCAAACCTGTTTTCTGATTATATAACAAAGAGGGCACAATTCTAAGCCTAACGAAGCTTTGCTGGCAAAAAAAGTGAAGTATGCCTAAGCTTTTGGCATGGTAAAGCGATTATAACACACTCACAACACAAGTTACTATCAAGACAGAATCTGAAACAGACAAAAAACAAAACTAAGGCATGAGCATTGTGCGTGCTACTGCAGTGAACTCCAAAGTACTTCTGGCTGCCTTGAGACTTTTGGCAAATGGGTTTCAATGTTACGAAACAAGAGACGAGGGAAAATATGAAATGCCCGTACTTCTGAGCTTGGTAAAGATGGCAGCCTCACCTCCGTAGACACCGACATAATATCTGCGCATAACGCGGATGACGGAACAAAAAAATACATGAATTGGAGGACTTGCCGCCTCTCCACGGCTATGCACACCTTTTCAAGCATGATAGAAAAAAAAAAGGCAAAAGAAGAAGAACAATCCGCCTACACATGTAGCAACCACACTTCTGAAACTCTTGGCTGTGGGCCGACCTCGGTTTAGGCTAGCCTTCAGCCATGCTGTAGTAGGCTTTACGCACAGCGCTGCCCGCACTTTTTTCTGTTCCTACTTAATCCAAGACTACCCCCAAAAGCTTTCCAGTTGCTCAGTTTCCGATTCCTGCCTGCGCTAGCCTTTTTGAGGGCATCACGCCTCTGCTTTGACGGCACTGTTGGCAGTTGGCGGCGGCGTGGCTGCGGCGGCGTCGGGGGGTGTGGGAATGTCGTTGTTATTGTTGTTGGCCACGCCCTCACCGGCGGGGCCCTCAGTCGGCTGTACGTACTTCCAGAGGCCATACGTCTTGCCAACTGTCGTCTGCCAAAGCCTGAGCGTGCCGTCTTCGCTTCCACTTGCGTACAGTTCGCCATCAGGGGAGAAGCGCACACAGTGCACAGGTCCAAAGTGTCCCTTGAATGAATCTGAAACGGATACCACCACCGTCAAATAACCACGTGCTGATAGGATCAGCAGAAACTATCAAACAAAGAAGAGACCCTGCTTTGGACTCATATTTGTTTAATTTTAGGTAGATTTTTATAAACCTTTCACAGTTGATGTATTTTCATGTGCTCATCAAAAATATACAATCATTTTTCTAGTACAATTTCCAGTGTTCAAAATATCATGCATACTAGGCATCTTGTTAAGAGCAAGATTTATTTCTAAACTGCGAGACTTGCACAGCTAATCAGAAGATTGCAATAACATGGAATGATTACTGTATGCAGTAAAACAAGAATAGACATTCTAGGCCCATTCTGACAAAAATTATGGTGTGTTGAACTTCCGTGAGCAAAATCTCAGCTTGACACCAACTTATTTTCAAATGCTTACCGAATCGAAACTCTCATTGTAATGGAAGATCCGTTCTTGTTTTACTTAAAAAGTATTTATCAGGTGTTCATGAGGTATTTATTTCAGAAATAAATCTTGATCCAAACAATACAAAACTTAATTATTATTGTAAGAAGTACATATTGTAGCAAAAGAAGGACAGGTTTGGAATCTGCACATAAGTATGCATAAACGGTGAAAGTATCATAATCTGTTCAGAAACAAAAACATGTTTCTGAAGCGCAATCTCCTCTCAATACTAATCATTTCAGCAAAGTCTGCAAGCACTATACCTAGTTGCAATTTAAGAAAGGATGTCGGCTCCATCCACAGCCACGGTTATAACAATGATCTAATGTGAAATAGAAATAATGTGAATAATTATGATCTATATTTGAAGGAAGTCAAGTGGACGAAAAGATGACGAGCCGATGGCAGGGACCGAACCTGCAACTTTTAAATAGTGCGTCAGCATGCTCTGCTAATCAAGCTGCAGCCGCGATGATCCCCCGTCCACTTTATGGGGCATGTTTCTGGTATATTGTTTGTATCACAGATATATACACAAGTATAAGGTGGGGGTATGACCGCCGCTTAACTGAGTTGGTATTGCACTGGCTGCATTATTTGAAAGTTGCGCGTTCAGTCCTTGACATCGGCGAGTTATCTTTTCGTCCCCGTTGCTTTCTTCTCATTCACATAAGTAACATCACCTATAGTACTTTCCTCGGCTTTATTCTCACTGAAATTCCTCTTCCGTCCATCCAACAGTGCTTACTCGTAACATAGCCGACTTTCACACACAGCACTCATTTGTGTCAGTTAAAGTTTCAGGTCTGAAGGTCTGACATTTTAACATCCTTGTAGGTTTCAACAGGAACAATGACATGGCTGCTCAGCCGCACAATGTTTTGGACAGTAATGCACACTCTTTACTCTTTATAGATATGTATTGCATTTGTAAACAGAGCTAGGCTCCCCAATAAGCTGTGCTCGGAGTCAGCTTAGCAGCTGCCGAGCCAGCTGTAACGCGATCATATAAGGCGGTGGTGAGCTCTGGGCTGCGCGGTGCCAATGTGTTTCGACGTCGCTACAATCGCCTCAGTATGTCGACGACGTCTACTGCTGTTCAAAATCAAGAAATAGGTCTACACTCATACCTCACTATTTAACAGAATTGCATCTTACATGAAATTAGGTTTGTTATTTAAAAAAAGTCATATAATGGTTGTTTCCTAACTTTATATGGCATGGCTCTTACCATTTATTTCGTTATAATCAATATTTCTTTACATCTGGGTTTGTTATAAGGAGGTTTGTGAGTCTATGCGTGATATTCATATTAGCCCATAAAATGTATCTCTGACAGCTGGGCAAGTTGATGTGGGTTCATGGTTAAAAATGGAGCAAGAACACGAGACATGAGGGACCCTCCAACTGACTGTAAAAGACTTGTTGAAAATAAAGAATGAATGAATGAATAAACGAACATCCTTGTGTATTTTTCAATTGCGTATCATGTTCTTGCACCGTTTTTACCATGAGAAAGTATGTACGGTGAGCAGCAACCACCTAGCTCGACCGTCTTTTTCAAGGGCAGGTACACCGTGGTTTTGTGGATGGTTCAGACGTCTTTTTAGATGTTCTAACTGAGTAGGGGAAGTACCGCGATCGAACACCAGAGACATCAGCCTCACCGAGCTCCGCTCCAGTTTCGTACTCAAACTTGTACATCTTGAAGTCCTCGCCGCCGCAGACGAAGACCGACTTGTCGGGCAGCAGGGATGCCGAGTTGACCTGGCTCGGAATCTGGAACTCCTTCATTTTTTCGAGCCTGTTCCGCAAGACGGACGCATTTGTCAGACAAACACCAACGTGCGCTGCAGGGCAAGCAGTACGAAATAGCCGGGCACATGGGCTTCAAGTGGCCCCCGAAAGCTCATGCCCGAGCCAATCACAGGCAATGAACAGTGTTACGAGTGCATACATTAGAATACGGGACAGAACAGAGGCAAAGCCAGACTTCCAGCCAGATTTATTTCCGTGAAAAAGCACATACAGGGGACTCTCAGCAAATAAAGTTCTTTTACACAGAACCGCTCTTTAAATGAAACAAATAAATCTGAAAAGATTGGTTTCGTTCTTGCATTCTGGGCCCCTGGTCATCTCCCAGTAAATGGAACTCATGTTGAATGGAGCGTATTTTATGGACCCATCGGGTACCGTGCGAGAGTGTATCGTATACATACACCAGGCAAGCCGACAAAGCAAATGGGGGCATGCACATCACTGTCACATTCGCCGACACCGTTCAAACATGGTCGCCTCTAAGCATGTTGAATGATGTGACAGGGATCCGAGTGCCCGTTCTTGCCTTGTTCACTCTCCCTCGCCTTGTATGTACGGTCAAATTCCGCTACAACGAAAAATTCATGGTTTCCCGTCACCAGTCTACAGGAGACAATGCATAAATATTGTCACCACAACGAACACTTTTTCTTCTGCCGACCCGCTTCAACTAAGTTTCACGATGCAATTCCAGGCTCAGATATTTATTGGTATATACTAAACACAATCCTTAACATTTTGATGAATTTTCAGAACCTGAAAATATGTAAACGAAGCCTAAAATATGTGCTGGCACCACCATAAACCACCGCTGTTCAGCAAGCATGGGCGCCGCCATTGCTCGAAAGTGATGGCAATGAGACTGCCCTGCCACTGGCTTGCTTTTGAGCCGCAGACCATCTGAAGCTCAGTCGCTCAAGGTTTTTTTTTTTCCACGCAGCTGTGCGGAACGATGCCTTTTTCGATGCCAATGCATATCATTTTGTTCGCGCTTGGTCATTGTGGTAACTAATCAGAGTGGCTGTTCATCCGCATTAGCAAGATCAGCTAGCCGCGAGTGGTGGATGATAAGAATGGCATAGAGTAAGGCAAAAGTCACCGCTCTACGATACCCTGCCTCCATCTCGGCATTGTCAGGTATACTTTGACGGCGGACAGCTTCTGGTGTTAACGCATTAATGCAACTGTTTGGTACATTCACGAAAGCAGTTGTAGGTATTGTTTCAGTGCGCTTTTCATCATGGCGTTGCTATGCATAGGTGAGAATTACGTTGTGACGCTGCTGGGAAAAAAATGGGAAGCAGCGGACTTTTTGAATTTCGAGAATAAACGTTTCTTTGGTTTGCTAGCTAAGATCAGCTATATTTTTTCGATTTCACTACAACAAAATTTTCACTTCAACGAAATTTTTTCTGCACCCTGTCAGTTTCGTTGTAGTGGGGTTCGAATGTACATACTTTTTACAACAGAGCTGTTATGGTCGAAGTTTGCCGTGAGTTATAGACAGAAAATTGTCATAGTCATCATGACCTGGCATGCACCCTCTCCGTCCTTTTCTGCTTTGTACCCAGAACACGTGTGTTGGCTTGTCTGGAGTGGGGAGCGTTAACTCTGATAGGCAAGAGAATGAGTACAGAAAAGAGAGAAGGGAAGAAAGAGAGAAATAATCTTGGCAAAAAGATTTGTTGGCGAAATGAGATTCAAATCCTCTTAGCCACAATCCAACAGCGGGCATCGCAACCACTCAGCGGCTATCCAGGCACAATATCAGACCATAAGGTAGCCTTGTATAATATAGTAGCAATATAGTATAGCAATCTTATACTAACTTTCAATACTTTCTGATGAATTGATAGAAACATGCCCAAGCTTTAGCTCGTTCAAGCCTAAAGTTGGGCTCTGGCAGCCCAAAATTATCAAAAATCGAGACAAGCCGAAGCGGGCCAAGCTAAGGCTTAAAGTACAGATGCTACGATAAAATGATTGTCTAACAAGTAGCGCTGTCTTTTGCCCCACTCTCATCAGCAAGACATTCAGTCCCTTTACGACGGTAAGTTACTGCAATAGCATTTACCTGTCCACAACAGAGACATCATAATGTTGGGCCAGTCCAGGTCCGTGCTAGTGTTTTAAATCTTACACCACTTTTCCCACTGGGCAGGGCTCATGCATTAGTGCTGGGCTTGCGCAGACTTTTTTTGTAGGCGGTGTGCCTGATATGGGCTCGCGCAAGAAGTGTATTGATACTTATAAAACTGTAACACCACTGCACACTTTTAGGTAACAATTTCATCATCATCATAATTTGTTAACACTTGAAGGCCTATACAATGCATTACATAAGAAGGAACAATAATATCAGGGACATGTCATGACACAAATGCATAGTTTGAATAGTAACTAAAAAGCGAAGTAATTACACAGCAGATAAACAGAAAAGGCAGAGTAAACTGGAATAGTGTAAGAACTAATACAACATGTAGGCAGTCCGATGCGAACACCAATGAATACCTTAAAGAAGAACAAACGAAAACTTTATTGCTGAAAAGAAGCTAGTTGACGAGCTGGATGGCGGGAAAGTTAGCTAAAACCAGAAGACAACAACACCTTGAATTTGTCTGGGTCGCACTCCTCAACAACGAATTCCGGAAGGCTGTTGCAGCGTTCAATTGCTCAAGGCAATTAGGTTTACAAGATGTGTTAACGAGCTTGTACAACTGTAACACATAGTGGCTAAACAGAATGGCCACGTCCACAGAGTAGTGAGGCATGGCAAGTAAATGATAAGGCAATGAGAACGAGGCACAATAACGCTATTCCGTTCCACTGTTGAAGGCAAAACTCGAAAGGGTACCAACATTATTTCGCCGTGGCGAGTTTATGCTACCGTTCAAATCCCCTGTATACAGAGATGGCTCTCAGCAAGTTTGAATCTCACCAAATGCAGATAAGGTATTTGAATAGTAAAGTGACTTTTCACATGACACACCTATCGACAGTGGCACTAGCTAAATATCAGGCTGCTTACTATACTATTAGGGTGGCTTCACCTAGCAATCTGACTAGCTGCAACGACACCGGTATGAAAACTTCCAGAATGGTCGCTCATATGTCACTAAAACATTCAAAATGGCTGTTTCTACATCACCAGCCACTGTGTTGAACTACTGTGGAAACATCACGACATCGTGCATGTGATGGGAAGCTCTTACCGTGCGGTGACATGGAATAAAAGTAGGAACCGAAACTAGCTTTTAAAGAAACTGTGTAATCACTTCCTCAAGGTGCACGGACACTTGACAGTATGTTTTCTAGGCTCATGAGTCTTTCTTTTGATGCGCAAGAAACTGACAGATGAAGGGCTTCGTGTCAGTGCCCCTTTAAACGTTCTTTTTTTTTCCCGCCAAAGTACACAAAACGAAAACTCACGTTTCAGTGCTCCATGTGCTCACCATGTGGCCATGGGTGACCAGCAGCATACTGCCATCAGGGGTGAGCTCGAGGTCGCTCGGGGCACTGGGCAATTCCAGTTTGCCCACCTCTGTCCCGCTCACGCAATCCCAGAACCTAAAGGGCCCAGTGTTCTCATCAGCGACACTCCGTTGAAACAAGCATGCACTGTTGGCCTCTGCTATATTTTATGGCATGAAACTAGCACTAAAACACATTGTGGAGAGAGTGAAACAGCAATTTCTGCAAGAAGGCCAACTTCAGGGTGACATGCGGGGATGGTGCTTAGCAAATTTCCCTCTGTATAGCTGGGAATGGGAGTTACACACAGGGGTGCCGGGTTACATGTGATAGAACATGGTATACAGTCGAACCCGCATGCATGGAAGGCACGTCTAACAAATTACTGTGTACACAAAACAACTGTGAAGTCCCCTTGATTACACCATTGACATATATTCGATACAGAGAATTATAAATAGAACTTTTCTGTGACCGCCTCCAGTTTGGTTTGTGTTTGAATGACAGTACTTAATAGTACTAAAAAAAAATGAAGTCACCCACACCCAAAACGTGACGTACTGACAGCTGTAGCAATGCATCAGAGAGCAAAACGATGTTATGTTCATTTTGTTTATAAGCCCCACATATTTCAGTGATCGCGTACTAGTAATTGAACGCAAGCATAGGGACACGTAATATTCTATGACAAACGCTAAAGAAAAACAATGTTTACATGACGAAACATGCAAGAACGAGTGAGCAAAAGCATCACATTACTTTTCGCTGTTTGGGATAATGCGAGCAACAACACTAAGCCATCAGTGCTCTGGTTGCCACTTCCATAAGGTTAGTTTAGCAGAAAAGGGCAGTTAGTTACCTGACTGTCTTGTCATCTGATGCAGACACGACACGCTTTTCATCTTGAAGGAACAGCACTTTTTTGATGGCTGATGTGTGTCCTTTCATCACAGTTGGATCTGGTAGGAGAAAACACCAACTAGTCGATTTTTTTAATGCCAACTTATTTCCCTCAGGTTGTACAGTTTTTAAAAATTATTTTGTTAAGGTTCTACATATCATTTAGATTCTGAAAATATAATTATGCAGATTGCTTCTTGGCACTAACAAAAGAAAAAGGAAGTACTCATAAGGTCTGTGAAAACGTTTCCCTCGCTGTATGCTACAGTAATACAATGCACTGAAATGTATACATTTACTAAAAAGAAAGAGTCACAGCTTCGTCGCAAAGGCAAAGCAATGAATGTGACAGCAACAAATCGGAAGCTCACGTGCAGTATGACAAGCAGATCGAAACGTGCCCCGTGTTTCTTATGCACACATGATGCACGAAACGTACTGACAGGTGCAGATGAACGCGAATAAGCATCTCAGTTGTTACTTCACTGTGTCTGAAAAGCGCGCCCTTTTCCCAAGCGGAGACTGTGCAACGAGTGCAGTGACCTTTGTGCACCCATTAACAACAACAAAATCGTTCCGGTCAAAGCCCAAGGCCAGCCAAGACGTACGATTATTCCACCGCAAGATAAGCACATGCGTGAGCGTACACTCTGGCCCCTCTCCGCAGGACACAGTATACGTAGGAGATGAGAGCATGCGCCGCCGCGTCGTGACAATGTGGCGACGCACGCTCATGGCGCCATCTTGCTGGTAATGCTGAAAACATGATAGTTCCCGCCCAAGATGCCCGTCAGCAGCGGTAAGTGGTAGATATAAAAAAAATGGCAGCATATCCACGGAGTTAATGATGGAGAGTGGGGCGAAGCATCCGTCAGTCCATTCGTTCTTGCTTCCGTCCGTTCATGCGTGCGTCTGTGTGGCCATCTGTGCATCCATCTGCCCGTCCGTGCGTGCGTCTGTTCGTGCGTCCACACGTACATCTGTGCGTCCGTCCCTGCGTTTGTCCATGCATCCACTCCTGCATCCATCCATGCATCCATCCGTTCGTGCATCCATGCATCTGCCTGTGTGTCCGTTCGTCCACCTATTCAACACTCCAAGTACCACCATCTCGCATCTTTTCATCATATATTCCTCATATAGAAGCACCGCCATCCAGCGGACATTCCAAGGACTGAACGAGAGGAGGCCCAAGCACACTTTCTTACGGCTTGCACTTCGTGTCTACTTCCTTTGACCACCTCGAGTTCATGGTATATACTAGTTCACTGTATTCATGGCACTGTGGCCCAACGCTCACTAAACCTTTCTAAAACCAAGGAGGTTACGCCCAGCGAGTCTAACGTACCAACCCTCTCTTGTCAGATAGTGCTCAATGTACATGCCAATGGCTGCTAAGGGGGAATGAGAGACAGGAGAATTCGGCTTTTAGTTAACGCGCACCCTGCGAATTTTTTATTGTTCAACAACGCACAGAAGAAATCTCCCACCGGCACCACCTTGTAGGTCAAAATGTAAGACTGGTTACATACTACGACTATGACGGACGAATGGATGCCTCTATAAGGAGCATCGCCCCTAATAGTTTGCCGTTCAAGGAGGTAGTCCTTCGTGGCTAAGTGGCTAACGTCTTGCACTCACCATTCAGAGGTCCTACGTTCCATCCCGCACGCAGATTCTTTTTCTGGATTATTTTTTCTTTAATGCGTTTTCATATATATAGATACGCATACATATGCGATGAGTGACGGCGACGCCAACATAGACGGCAAAATCCAGCCGAGAGTGCCTATGTGATTGCTATCGCAATAAAAATTATACGATGGAACAAACTGACTGATGTACATACAGTCGATGTCCGATTTTGAAAACACCTGAAATTCCAGACATGCCTGATTTCCCGGACCCCATCAAGTTTCCCATAGAGTCAATGTATTAAGAAGTCCAAAACTTTGGATGCTTATAGTCTTGGCCATGCAATTTCCTGAACTTTTTACAGCTAACCGCTGATTGGAAATCACCGTCGCCCCCGTCATTTTGGTTGTTTTTGTACCCTCGAATGCATCATTGCAGGTGTGACCAGCAGCACCAGACCATGGCAGCCATACCCTCGAGACCGAAATTTCTGCAATCTAGCACATGCCAATTCGTTCCCAGCCATAGCCTAGCCAAACCTGTGGTCAAACCTCACTGTGGTCGTTCATGTGTTGACAGCTCGGCAGTGGATTCAGTGCTGCTGCACGATATCTTCAGCGTTCACATTTCCCGATCATCAGCATCAAATGTTAGTTTGGCGCTGCACTCTTTGTCAAGCGGATTTGCCGTTAAGAGCGATGGTGCAGACTGCTCCTTAGTCTTCATCTATGCCTTCGAAGCGCATATATCCGCCTCGTAGGTTTACAATGAAAAAGGAAGCCGCTACATAGGTTTCACACTCAACGGCGAGATGGCAGTTTCACTAGATGACGGGACCTGTAGCTGATAGTGAAAAGATGCAAGATGTTATAAACTAGACGGCGGTACTTGTAGTTGATGATGAAAGATGCGAGATGTTATAAAATAGGAATGATGTCACATATGGCACGTGTCATTGGTGGAAGGCAATCGTTCGATTTAGTGCGGCGACGTACGCTAGGGGGAGCATTGTAATAAAATCTAGTAGGCAAAATGTACGGAAGATTCATGGTTTACCAGGTTTTCCTCCAGAGCTTCGCCCACTCATCATCATTCACTTCGTGGATATGGCGGCACTTTTTCCTTCCTTAATCAATTGCTTTTTCAAAGCCACCAAAACGATGCATTCACTGAGTTGCAGCAAGAATCTTGTACTCCTGCCATGACCCTTTACTTCAGTGAGAAATACCCATGAAAAAGGTGCTATTTTGTGTGTGTTAGTATTTCTAGACATTTTTGTGGTCCCTTGAAGGTCCAGGAAATCGGACGTCGGCTGTACCATAGCATTCCAAGTAAGCACCCCCTCTTCTTTTACAGCTAATTCTAAATTTCCACTTCGTTCTTGGAAATCACCCACCCCACTCTGCACCATGATCGACCACGCAACACAGGCCTGCTCCAGTCCAATTCAATCCTGCTTAGCAGCCTGACGTCCAAGCCAAGCGTCCAAGCCCAATATATTTCGTCAAAATTTGATTTCGTTGCTTACCCGCAAAAAGATCCCACTTCGAACTTGGTGCATGACAACCATGCATTTCCAGGTTTGTGTGAGCAAAAATATGGCCTTCAAGATAAGTATGATGGCATTATTAGCATAACTAACAGCTCCAAGATTTGTTTCTTGCCAAAGAATGGTGCATTGTCGTGGTCTCATCATCGGAGGCGTTTCCTTGCCATGCTTCCCGCAGCTTCGTCAAGTCTCCTGTTGCAGGCGTTCTGTAGTCCTGATTATCAATTTATGACTACTGTAGAAGGGGAATCAACAAACACAGTTAAGCTTATTTAATTTAATAATGTCTCAATACCAGACACATCATAGAAAGGATGAGTTGCCACAACAGCCTTATGCACATTCTTTCAGGGCTTACCAGAGTCCGTCTTGTTGATGTCGAAGATGCGGAGCGACTTGTCATTGCTTCCTGTCAGCAGCCTGGTGCCATCAGAGTCAAAGTCCACGGAACGCACTATGTGGGGGTGAGAAAACGTATGGAGCTCCTCACCTGCCACTGCATTCCACAGCTGTGGAGGAAAGAAAATTTAGGCAACACTAAATGACTGCCAACTAGTTTTACGGTGCCCGTTTTCTTCAGCAGAATGGAAGTCTTACAGGTCTACTTATGTTCACGGATTGGTAAACAGGGCAGCTGCCGTGACACATTTATATTGTTATGAGGCAGTGGGCATGGCTATTCTATATATTTTGCATATACAGACAGCACATCTGCTGAAAACAGTGGAGAGTGAGCAAGAGAGTGGTTTAAGTTGGTGTGAAACAGTCTGCTGCACATTCGTGCACTGAGCACAGCACATCTACTGAAAACAGCAGGGAGTGAGCAAGAGAGGGGTTCAAGTTGGTGTGCAGCGGTTTGCTGCACATTCATGTACTAAGCATAGCACATCTGCTGAAAACAGAGGGAAGTGAGCGAGAGAGCGATTGAAGTTGGTGCGCAGCGGTTCACTGCACATTCATGTACTAAGCACAGCACATCTGCTGGAAACAGTGGGAAGTGAGCGAGAAAACAGTTCAAGTAGGTGCAAAGCGGTTCGCTGCACATTCATGCATTAAGTGCGCATACGTCTTTGCTCAACATGTTTAAAGGTGAACAGATTCGACAGAGATTTGTCTGGCTGGGTAAAAATTCATATGAATCAAATAAACTCTCACCATTTTCAATCCAAATTTTCTCATGTTAAAACTAAAAATGAAAAACTGACCCAATGTATTAGGACCAATTAAGTCATGTCTTCAAGAATGACCAGTGCAAATAAGTAAACTCTAGAGCCACCTTTAGACCAAACTTTCTAATGCTACAATTAAAACTAAAAAATGACCAGACGTTTCGGGACCTGAAGAAAGGACCAAATCAGCCACGAAAGTGAGTCAAGTTTCTAGTTTTAGTTTTAACATTTTCAATTTCAACATCGAGATTATTCCAGAGCTTGCACGACAACTAGTGATAAGGCTAGAATATTTTATGGCACATGTATAAATGCCGATGCTCCGTTCATCGCTATCAGTGCCAGAGTGTAGCGCTGTAGTCTGTCTTTTAATTTCGCGGCACAAGTTCGGCCAAATCAAGTTTCCTCATTGACGCGCTGACTGTTGCCTTTGTCGATGTCATGACTATGTGACAATGTGCATTCTCTAATTTTGAGACCTCTATATGGTGGGCATGAAGCTCCACACTAAGCACGGCAAAGTAAGGAACTCCATAATGACACTACTCGACTCCCTTCTAGGCTTTTTCTCCACACAATGCGACATATGGTTTTGTTATTTTAAACATGATTTAATATATAAGTTCTACTGAATTCATGAAAAGGACGCTTGATTCTGTCACTGCAATTCGGGGTCTTTTCATTTCCTCCAGACTCTAATTAAATCGTGCGTCGGGCCAGCTATCAGTGCCTTTAATGTTTCATGTATGCGTTCATAATGGGGCTAGACCGGGGTTTGGCAACCTTTTGAGGCAAAGGGCCAAGTTTCATGAAGCCAACACAGGCGAGCCACACGAAAAATGTTGGGAGAGAGAGGGAAGGATGGGGGGCCTTGCAGGTGAAGCGTGAAAATTCGATGAATTGACACTAATTTGTAAAACTGCATTAGAAATCATGTTTACTTTGAGCGCGCATGTCACAAAATTGCATTCAAGCATAGGTTATAAGTGAAAATCCCTTAGGTGAAAAGTGCCATGTCTGCGTTCATATAGGAAGTGGCTAGAAAAAGGAGGGAGGGGCTTTAATGCTGTGCTGAGGGTCAAGTAATACTGCCACACAGGTTGTTGACCTCTGGAATACATCATTGTGTTTCATGGAGTGGAGCTCTGGTAGACTTCGTTAGATCTTATGTTAACTTTTGGCTTTTGACTTCTATAGCTTCAGCGTACTCTCGACTTTTAATTGTGTGTTCACGGCTGTGCTTACCTTTGTATGGCCTTTGAATCAACTCAGGCTGTGCAATGACGCACTGCTAGAGTTCATTGAGAGGCCACCACAATCCCAGGTGCTCGCAAGCAAAGCATCAGCTCTTTAAATGAAGACAATTTTCATTCATTATGGTGACAGTTAATCAGCCCTCATCTTATACCCTGAAATACAAACCTTAACCTTAACCGTTATCTCCTTTTTTCTTTGGACAAGTTCCAAGTTTTTAGACACAGGCACAACTTGCGTCTTGTGGCTGACAAGAAGCAGATTGGATGTCACTAGGCAAAGAAGGTAATGTCACTAGAAGGTGGTGCTATAAAATAATTTGGTGGCCTTGCATTTTTGAAGTCAACTTTTAATGCCCCTAGCGTACTGATGCTATCTGATAGCACTTCATCTTTCAGCATGTTATGAACCAACGAAGAATTGCAAGAATCATTTCAACATAAGAAGTAGATGCAGTGTTCAGCTGGAGGTGCCTGTACATATGATACACAATATAAATGCATCCCCTACATCAAGACACTAACTCGCAATCGTAATATTGAGGGTACTTCATTAACACTGTCTATGGCTATGTTCATGACATTGATGGATACAAGCGAAATCATTTTTTCTCTTCACAGTCCTTCGAAGGTCGAATGCTTTTTGCATGCCTACCGGATGAATCAACCTGCCCAGTCCGAAAGTCAAGGGCACCCACCTTGGCGGTGAAGTCGGCAGCTCCTGTGGCCGCCCTGGACGCGTCCTTGTTGAGAGCGACACCCCAGACGGCACCTTTGTGCCCGACGAATGTCCCAATCCAGTCTCCTGTATCTCCCTGCCTGAGCATCGGCTTGCCATCTGAAATACACAGAATAAGTTGTCAGCAAAACACATCGGCATACCTTGACACAGCAGCTTTTCTCAGTGTTCTAGCAGTCCAAACATGGCGGCCACGGCACCACAAGTACGCAATCCCACACGAGCACTGCTGCGTCCTTTCGGGTGGCAGTTTTTCAGCTGATTATCGCTGTCACCGATTGACCTCTCGCCCCTAGCAAGTCACGACTCTTGTATGCGTGTTTCCTCGGTAAGTTAGAACCCCAAGATGGCGGCCAAAATCAAACCAATGCAGACCATCTGTATCTATGAAAAGATTGCTAACCAGTGTCTGTGTATCTGCTCCAATATATGCCACTACTGCACTCAAACATGTGATTAAACATACCGAGATCAATAAACTTCTGAGCCTCTCGCAAAGCAAAATCGCACACGCCCATGTTTCAGGCATGATAGAAACTCACGACGTCACCGCAGGCAAAAGTGGCCAATCTCACAGCTGGTTCTCACACGGTGGTCTAGTGGCTAAACACCCTGCCAGGATTTGATCCCGCAGGTGGGGGGATCAAATCCTGGCCGCATTTTCGATAGAGGCAAAAACGCTTGAAGCCCTTGTGCTTAGATTTAGGTGCACGTTAAAGAATACCGGATGATAGAAATTTCTGGAGCCTTCCATTACGGTGTCTCTCGTAGGCACCGCACAGTGGCCAGAGAGAGCTGCGTTGCTCACACTGCCCAGTCTCAACGTCTCTGACATTCGCCAATATTGGTATGCAGAAAATAAGCACATGCACGCGTCCTTCATGTATCTCGGCCACGATCCGCCAACAGATGCAGGGTGCGAGACGCGCATGTCGCGTTCCATTTTCACAAAAGCGGTCTCAACACAACGCCTCCTCTTGAAAGATGCCTGCGACTTGAGCCGAAGAGTTGGTTGCTGGCCCTCTCCTGTTCTCTCCTCCTTAGCTCCCTGAAACAGTGTCAGCTGCGAGCACTCGCTGCGACGACCACTTTAAGCCTGCAGCCTCTGAGATTGAAGCAATGTCTACTGCCGTCTTGAGAGCAATATGGTCATGTTTCCGAATCCAGCAGAAGTAGTAGTGTTGGCTTCAAGTGCTCCTTGTGGAGAAAGCACTGAACTACAAAGAACTTCCCGTCTCTAGGGAAAAGCATGCAATGTCGCAGGAGGCGTTGCTCAAAATTGCCTTTTTTATCCTCTGGGCTATGTATTCTGGCGCTGCAGTCAGACTGGAAGACTCGACTGAACGGTGTCTATAATCACATGGTGGTTTTGGGACGTTCAAGCCCGACAATTATTATTATTATGTCAACCTCACGGTGTGTGTAGAGGCTGCAGACGTTGCATATGTGTAAGCACCGTGATTTATACCTCGAAACTTCACATATAGGCTTGTGGTTCAGTGAGAATTCTTAGCGATATCCGGCGTAGCCTAGCTTTACGTGGCTCCTTGCGTCCGCCTGAACAAACGAGCAAGCCGTGTTACGCAGTTTACGCCCAACAATTTAATCCTTTGACATTTAATACCATTACCGAGTACATCTAGTTTACGTGTTGTGAGATGCCCAACATGTCGAGCCTATTAACGCTGCTAAACCAAGGCGTCAAACTTTTACCCGAGTTTCCTGTAGCCGCCTTTCCTAGACACCACAAGATTCATCACTTGTCAACCGGCAGGTGCGATCAGTATTTTGGGGGGCATCAACGAACACAAGACACGGACTCGGCATGTCAATGTTTGCTGGCGTGTCCATACAAACCTCCTTTTTTGTGTGTCAGCGCTGAAGACACATAACGTTAACTGCAATCGCAATCTCTGCGTGACGGTTGGTTTGGCATTAAGCATACCTACGCAGTTACGAACACAGAACACTAGAACTACGTACGAACGACAAATCGTAAGAACATCGCAATACGACGACCTTTATAGGGGGAGGATAAAGAAATAAAGCATGGCATAAGCTTTATAAATGAGGGCTTGGCGGTGAAAGCGGCGTTCTGAGCGAAGCACATGGAATCAAGGAATGAAAGAGCGTTTCGCATCGTAACGCGTAGCCCTCATTCTACCACTACCGGTGGCGGATCTTACGAAGCGCCTGGCCGCGCTCACCTTTGCATGCTGAGATCAGGTAGTAGGCTCCCGTCGGAGACAACTGTGAGAAACACAGGTCCACCACGGGGCGGGTGTGACCAGAACAAGTGAGCGGCGTTTGCCTCAAGCCGGCCATGTTTTTTTCGAATGCCGCCGGAAACTGGGAGACCGGCATGCGACGAGCAGCTGACTTCCCGTGACCTCCGAGACGTGGCGCCGCCGCATCGCTCTGCTCAGAAATTTCGGACGCCAAAGGCATAAAGTATAAAGGTATTATACTCAAGGAGGCTAAAATAATATTTGCTTTTATTTAAACCTCCTTGATTATACTGACCCTCGAGAAAAAGAGTTGCTATAACAATAGAGTAATATATAGGATCAGGATATAACTATCAAAGCGCTGACATAATGGGACAATTCAATGTTGTTATCGTAATAAATTAGATAAACAATAAATTTAGACGTTTAAACACTCAATTTTAATACAAACTGTGTATAAACAGGCGTGTTCACGCATTTTAAAAAAACGAAAATGGTATGAAGTCTATATTAACTACTTTTAGGAGAGATACCACTGGCCATTTACGCGATGTGTTGCGCGCGGAATGGAGCATTTTCATATTTGTTTAGAGGATGACGTCGCCATATTTGTAAAGTTGGTATTGGAGTTTTTTTTTTTTTAACATTTAAAAGACTCTGTTATGTTGAGAGCGTGCCGGTGCGGCCGATCACGCTGCTTGCGCTCCGAGTGAAGCCTCGTCATCCGTGTTCTTTGTTACCACGAGCCAAAAACTCGACTTCATGTGACATTTTCTTGCTGCGATGTAACAGAGATCCGCAAAACACAAAAACTGCCAGGGGTTATTGCAGCATATAGGGGAGAGTACGAGTGAACGTCACCCGAAAGCTAAATATTGTTCCATCATGGTGGCACCCTGCGGTTTTAATACAGTGTCTAGAAATGTACTGGTAGTATACTTCTAGACACTGTAGCTTTAATGCATGGACCCACGGCCAATCACTCGTGTGCCTTGGTGAGCGATGTAGCAGCAAGCGATGTTGTCCAAGCGTCCATATCACGCTATTTTCCCTTCACATGCATTTTTTTTAGTGTGACCCTTTCTCCAGTCTCGAGCTGCATAAATGCATGAAACAGCGACTGCTTGTGCAACAAACCGTGCTCTAAACCCCAACTTCTCAAAACAAAATTATTTTTTTACGGGGTGTCTGTATTCTTTATGATCCCGAAGCGCCAATTGCTGAAATAGCTCTGTTGGGAAAGCGTCAGACTAAAGATCTGGAGGTCCCTGGTTTGATCCCAGGTTTCGAAAAATTTTTCGTAACTACAAAGTAAAGTTTTTATGTCTCGTCAAACGCGAATATTTGTCTTCAGCGTCCACACGAGCAGTGCGAAAAATTAACACAATGTTATATATACAAAATTTGGTCACTAATCGTCAAACTTTTGTTACTTTATGGACGTCGTCATACAACATCGCCGCACTATCGAAGGTGGGTCAGGGGCGCCGAAAGCTTTTGGAGGGGACGAGGGAAGATCAATACATAGCCCTAAAAAGAAAGGCAATTTTTCTTTTAGTCAAACTAGCGCATACGATGAAAGAAAAATAGTGCCGAAACCCGGGATCGAACCAGGGACCTTTAGATCTTCAGTCTAACGCTCTCCCAACTGAGCTATTTCGGCTGATGGGAAATCTGTTTAAAGACAAATGACGTCATTCAGGGACCTCAATGTGTTTTTTTTTTCATTGCACGTGTTGGTATTTTCTTATATTGCGCTTTACTTAATTTGTTTTTCGATTGCCTTCTCCAGCACACTAAAACAATGAGTTCTCTAATTGATAGACAACCACAATTTCAGGAAAACAAAATAACTGAAGAAAAATAAAAAATTTATTGTTTTCTTTTCACAAAATCCACGTGTAGCACCCTCTATGTGGGCTACCTTTCTTATTCCTTCCCTGTCTCCCCCTTCACACATCCCTCATAGCGCTTAGCCATGCTCTCTCATGGGCTACATAGGTTAGCGCCTTGTTTCTCTCTTCCTCTGAACCACTACTACAACTGCGGAACTAGAGAAGTTAGGAAGGAAGAGAAAAAAAGGAAGACGAAGACAAGAACACGTGCACCCTCCATGCTCCTCAGAGAATGTGACGTCACGGCTTGCGTGCTCACATTCCACCAAAAATTTAAAAAATAAAGCCAATTGTTCAAAAATGATTGAAATAAACTTTATTGGTCGTAACAGTAGCTTGTTTCGAATATAATTTCGTTCTTCAGTTTTCCCAGCTTTTATTCAGTGCCTACCGATATACACAGTGTTCATGTGATGTCACTTCCGCCGTTGTCGCCATCTCCCGCCATGCCCGGGTACCTCGCTGGGTACCTACTACAGTGTACTAGAATAGGTTTTAGTACACTCTAGTACCTACAACAGTTTGCGTGCTTCAGCGCGGTTTGTTGAGGGCTCGTCATCTGTTGCTGTGCGCGATGTTTGAAGAGAAGCCGTGCGGTTTTTTTGTTGTCACGCTTTAACGAGCTCATCGGGTCAGGAAGGCTTCGCTTGTTCACTCGATACAAGACCGAAAAATCGAAACGTGTGACACGTATACAAGTCACCGCGTACACCGGCTGCCCGCCACGATCTACGAGGGCCCATTATATCGCTTAAGAACAAGTAAAAGCTCAAAGTCTCTCGAGCCGCAATTTTAAACGTGGATGAGCGAAGCGCACAGCTCCCATGGAAAATGAGTCATCGTGCAGAGCTAGGCAAGTTTACAGGATATATACTATTAAAACCAATTTCAATATGTTGCTGTGGCCCACACCACCAAAGTAGCAAGGCGGCTCCCCGAGTGTTTTAAACAGTGATGATGTTGAGCGTCTTTGATTGGAATTCGTGGAAACAGCCAAGGAATATATTATGCAAGGCAGAGACTTAGCGTGGTGCGTGCTGCGCTAATGCCGGTCACTTTTTTTTTTTCGCGTATGTTATGACTCATTTTTTACCTTGTATATTACTTTTGTTGTTGTGCGCTAATGTACAGTATTGTCCGTGAAAATGATGCAGACCGTTTTAGGGAATCAATAGACTAATTTAAAAAAAAAAAAACCTGTCCCCGAACTTGAACCGATCGCCTGTACTTCAAATCGCGAGTGCGCCTATAATTTAAATCGCGAGTGAACGAATATTGTTTCACATCAATTTTCACACTTTGTTTGAATGCAATATCCGAATTCCCGTGATTGCCTTCACAATTTTAACCGCTTCATTGACACGCTGATTGTGCGCGTAGCGGTCGCGAACAAGTTTGTATATTCAGTACCTATCTCTGTTTGCAGGTAGGTGCTTCGGGTGTAACTTCATTACTTACCCGTAATGAAGTTACGCCTGAAGACGCAAATATAATTGGTTCTTCAAGTCGTTTTTGTTAATCTCTGCCAGCCAAACATGCCGGTGCTTTTCGGAAAATCGCAGTGTGCGTTCTCAATTTTAGGTAATAACTTTCGGCACATAGAACACCCTGACGCTCTGCTCGCTCTTCGTGGACTGTTATATCAATTTGCCTCACCAGCAGCTGATAATTGCTCCAACTTGCATCGTTAGGCAAAACTGTACGGGCGCACGCACGAGGAAACAACACGGCAGCGGTCGGCCATGGAGTCAGTAGGTACCCAGGCATGTCGGTGGCGTATTTCGGAAGTGACGAATCGGTGCTGCGTGACGCACGTGCACACTATGTATAATTCGCGACATGCGGTCTGAATGTAACGTGACGCTATGAGTGACATCACCCGACTGCGTCGTGACGTCACATGATGACATCATCACACATCGTTGCTTGGTCAAAAGCTAGCCAATCACGGAGGATGTGAAGAACCATGCGACACGTATATAGAGCCTGCAATGCCTCAGACAAGGGCCCGAGCGCTTGAAGGACTATTTCTATCGCAGAATCCACCCAGCAGTGCCCCTTTTCCAGACCAAAGGGACTTCGTTCAACAAGGAGGGCCGGATGTGAGCACCCGCACGCATGGTAGCGTGGCGGCTAGATGAATGGATGGATGGATATGGCTGTACCCTTTAGATCGGGCGGCGCCTAGCGCCACCAAGCCGTAATACTTAATGAACCAAAAACTAGATTTATTTTTTCCCCTTAAATAGTGAGGCTGAGGATTCGTACTTTGCAGTGAAGGGTTTAATTTTCACTCGTGCCTTGACTTTATCCACCAATCAGATAACCTCCTTCTAGTTAATTCTACCCGCTTAAAGTCTACTTTGCCCTCCCTGTCCCTAAACCCCAGTGCTTTGAAAAACTCTGCGCCATCATCCGGAACTATAGGGTGAAGCCCTTTACAGAACTTTATCAAGTGTTCGGCAGTTTCTTCTTCCTCTCCACACGCACTGCATACCGTGTCTACGCCTTCGTATTTGGCCTGATATGTCTTGGTTAGCAATACTCCCGTCCTGGCCTCAAACAGTAGAGAACCACCCCAAGTATTATCATAGATCTTTTCCTTGGCAATTTCCTGCTCAAAAGTTTGATAGATCTCTAGTGCGGACTTCTTAATCATGTCAATTCTCCATATATCGGTCTCAGCTTCCTTCACCTTCTTCTTAACCACTGATTCTTTTTGGTTTGGCCCCCTGCTGTTTTCCAACTATTTACCAGTCAATTTTCTGGTTCGCTTCCTCCATTTTGTATCGACATTCTTCATGTACAAGTAGCTGAATACCTTCCTAGCCCAACGCTCCTCCCCCATTTCTCTCAATCGCTTCTCAAATTTTATCTTGCTGCTAGCTTCCCTGCCCTCAAATGATGTCCATCCCATATCACCTTGTACTCCCTGATTTGGTGTATTCCCGTGAGCTCCTAAGGCAAGCCTACCTATTCCACGTTGCTTAATTTCTAATCTTCCTTGAACTTCTGATCTCATACACAAGACCGCATTGCCGAATGTCAGACCAGGAACCATGACCCCTTTCCATATTCCTCTCACAACATCATACCTATTGTAATTCCACAGTGCCCTGTTTTTCATTACCGCTGCATTCTTGTTACCTTTTGTGTTCACGTATATTTCGTGTTCCCTTAGGTACTCGGCCCCATTGCATATCCATACGCCCAGATATTTGTATTTATCTGTTATCTCTAGCGTGACCTCCTGTATTCTAAGCTCACTACCTTCATTGTCATTAAAAATCATGACTGCTGATTTTTCCTTACTGAATCTGAAATCTAACCTATCTCCCTTATTACCGCAGATGTCCTCCAATCTCTGAAAATCTTCCTTGTTGTCGGCCATTAGCACTATATCATCTGCGTACATCAATGCTAGTAGTGCCTGTTCAATGAGTTTTCCTTGTTTCACGAAAGAGAGGTTGAAGCCCAGTCCACTTCCCTCTAATTTGGCCTCCAATCCTTGTAGGTGCATCATGAATAATAAGGGTGACCGGGGACACCCCTGCCTAAGCCCCCGTTTTACCTCTGCTGGCTTGGATACCTGTTTTTCCCACTTTATAATTACCTTGTTACCTTTATAGATATCCTTTAAAAGATTAGTGACTACATCTTCCACGCCTAGTGTGTCCAGTATTTCCCACAATTCCTCTTGAACCACGCTATCGTACGCTCCCTTGATATCCAAAAATGCTAGCCACAGGGGCCTGTGTTCCTTTTCTGCTATTTCGATGCACTGCGTCAGTGAGAACAGATTGTCTTCCAACCTCCTGTGTTTCGGAAACCCATTCTGCAGTTCCCCCAGCACCCCCTCATCCTCTATCCATGCCTGCAGTCTTTCCTTTATAATCTGCATCGCCAGCCTGTAGACCACTGATGCCACTGTTATAGGACGGTAGTTGTTTATGTCAGCTTTGTCCCCCTTTCCTTTATAGATCATGCTCATCCTGCTAAGTTTCCATCCATCGGGAACTTCTCCATCGATTATTATTTTGCTCACTGCCTCTCTCAAAGCCTGCTTAGACTTCGGACCTAATGTCTTTATCAGCATAATTGGAATGCCATCTGGGCCTGTTGATGTACAACCCTTTTCTCAGCCATTTCCCACTCTTGTTGTGAAAATGGAGCCATTGCGCCAGTTGATTCATCCTTGTCTATTGAGGTGCATAAAGCACTTATTTGTTTAAATTAGCTAGGCCACAGCTGGCCTAGCTAATCACTAGCGCCACCTGTGGCGCTATTATGGCAGCTCAACTGCAGGCCCAAGATCTCGCTCCCACTTTCGGCGCGGACGGCACGTTTTCAGTATGTTCGAATAAAGCGCGTTCTTGTCGTTTTCATTGCCTCAGCCTTCATGCCTAGCCCACCCAGCCCTCACACAGTAAATCATCTGCACTGTTGTCCTTGTTGTTCGTCGATTGATAATGCCTTCTACCTTAAGAATTAAGACTGTTGATCAGAATATGGGAAGAGTATTGGCTTGAAATAAAATAAGCAGACTAAAAATGAGCGGCAATGCAGAAACTCGAGTAGACATAACCTGCTGTAGCTTAACACATAAGTTGAACAGTTAGCTCGATGACTCTCAGTCAACGCATCTCTTGAAAATCGAGGTCCACAAATTCCTTCTCTAGTGAATTAATGCTCGATTTTAAATGTCGTTAGCGGCTCCAGCTTTCACGGATGTTTATCGTGAAAGGGAAAGAAGAACAAACAAAAAATAGAAATCAAGCTAGCATCAAAATGATTCGGTTACTAAAGGGCAGGGTGAATTGAAAAAAAAAAATGTTGACTTTTAAGACGTCGCGGAAGTATTAAGTACAGCAGTCGGGAACACGTGCTGCTGGCTTGTTCGAAGCGGTGGCATTTTTGTATTCTTCTTAACTTACCAGGCTTTTAAAGAGCAGCTGTCTCTAAGCGTGTCATCGCCGTTCATTTTTCGTCCGTTTCTTTGGTCAGCATTACGGTACAGAACCCACGTGCGCCACTGAACGTAAGTACAGCCCCGTGACAAGTAAATGGAGAGTTATTCAATCATACCAGTCGCGAAACTACGCTCTAAAACCCGTACACGTAGTTAGCCCAATTTCTCGAAAATTAGCTGACTTTTGCGTCACCAGGGAACAACACAAAACATTAATAATGCGTTCAATACTGGGCATGCAGATTAACAGGTGGCGCGACGATCTGCTCACTCCCAACATAGGGGCCAACGACGTGTCCGGATTCTGATACATGGAGCCTATCGGGAGTTTCGCAACTCATATTATTTAATAACTCTAAAACAAATGTGCACGCTGTAGATAATTTGAAATTGTTTCAGCAGTGAACTGTCGGCTTGTGTGTAGATAGATAGATAGATAGATAGATAGATAGATAGATAGATAGATAGATAGATAGATAGATAGATAGATAGATAGATAGATAGATAGATAGATAGATAGATAGATAGATAGATAGATAGATAGATAGATAGATAGATAGATAAGCAAAATCGAAACTGCTTTGGAAATGGGTCGCACGTAACAGTCCCATCAGTAGTCCGCGTGATTGTCGCGGGCCCATCAGTGTCCGATGTGGTTACGTCAGGTCACGACTATGCATAGAGGCATCTGGCACGCGAGCATGCGGTTGGTTGGTTCTCGACGGCTTTTACAACAGGTCTGTCTGACAATATGAACCATGCAGTACTTACTCCGCTTGCGTCTCTTTCATGTGTTGAAGAATGTGTAGCTTTTTCATGTGTAGCTGTTCAAATATTAGTTGTGAGACTCTACGAAACTGTTCGCAGTCCTTCGGACAATGTTAACGAGATGCACGCCACGTACGCGTCAAGAAAATTCTTTTGGTTGTATGTTGTCAAGCCGAGCAGCTTTCCTGTCGACATTGAATTCTGTGCTGCCCTTGACCGTGTTGGTAGGGTCCGGGAGAACTGGCATTGCTAGAAGGAAATCATCCAAGGCAAAGAAGCGTTTTGCGGCTTGCCCACTAGGGAAAGCCATATGCTCCATGGCTTCTTCTGCAAAAGGGACTAGGTGGATTGCTAGCTGCACTAAAGTGTTTACACGTAGTGAGTTTCTGCGTGTAATGTGAAAGCGACGCATAAATATCAAGAAGACGCATACGTCAGCTGCGTAAAGTGTACAGAGGATGATCGACCTTCAGCAGTAAACCGAAAGGGCTGAAAAGCTAAAAACTATATACTAGGACACTGCACGAAGAATGGACTCAGAATTTTATCGAAGTAAAAAAAAACACATACCGGGTGTCACAGCTATGTTTTGCTAAGGGTTAAAAAAATACAGTATGAGAGGTAGCCGAGTGAAATCATTTGCATATCGCTTACAGCCACTTTTCGTGCTACGGACAACTTTTTGGTTTTGTAAATAAATAATTTGTTATTTAGAATTAGTAAACTAATTTGATAAATATTGACCTTAGACAACAAATGAAATTTTCGAAGTTCGAGAGCGTCTTCGGAAACCCCCTTTGCACTTTTTGTAATAAAAAAAAGGCTTCTTAGAACATTTTTTTTCAAGCTGCAAAGAAAGGCAGCAAAAATGTGTTATTTCTTTTCACCACAATGTTTCATACATGCACGCCATATAGTTAATGCACTTACATTACATTATTGTGTTTTCGACGTCTACCTTCGTGACCTGTCCCCAGCGTTAAGCATACAATGATCTTCGAATAGGATAATCATAGTCAGAAGCGTCGACAACTGACCGGCGATGAAACTTAATTCTATATGTTTGCCTCTCTTCCATTACTTTGCAGTACAAGTGCGAAGTAGGAGCCACCTCCACCGTCACCGTCGTCCAGTGGTTCTTGAACAACCATGGGCACCTTCATAGGCCACGCGATTCCCGGAACATTCCTCTTCATTTTCGGTACATGGTGGACTTTCGCGATGTGGCGCAACTACATCCGCAGCAGGCAGAACAAACAACCCTTCGCATGCCGTTGCTCGTACCCGGTGCCCTGCCTCTCACGGAAGTTCAGCATAGAAGGCATCTTGAAGATCGTCACCTGTTCCTACGGCATCGCCAGCGAGGCTCGCGCTATAACGGCACTCGGTGGCACCGAGGACGCGGCGGTCACCCAGCACAAGAGCATGTACGCGTTTTATCTTCTCAGCGGCATCGTGGACGTCTTGTACAACGCCGGGTTCCCGTTTCCGCAGCACACGGACTACGTGTCGCTGCTGCTTGCCGTCGCCTCGGAGGGCCTGCTTTTCTACTTCCACGTCCACGGAAGGCCGCCCCTAGACGTCATGGTGCACATCCTCTTGGTGTACACCATAGCCGCGGTGGTGGTCTGCATCATAGCCGAGGTGTGTCGGCCGCAGAGCGTACTGGTATCCCTGGGTAGAGCATACTTTTGCCTCTTGCAAGCCACTTGGATATGGCAGATCGCCTTCATCCTCTACGGCCACAATCCTTGGGACGTGGACAGCCACATGGCCATGATGTTGGCCGCCAGCGCATTCGCGTGGCACATGATGGCTGTGTTAGTCTACATTGGTGTGCTGGGTGCTGTGGCGTTGGGGGTGAACCGAACGTTCGGGAGGTTCTGCCACGATGTCGTTTCCGGAGATGAGGCTGATGACCTCGGTGAATCATTAGTAAAGCGTGAAATCCGAAGTCGACCTGAACGTGGCTCTGGAGAAGATACCTGGTGATGCTGTGGGTGAGCGATGATGTTTAAGCTAAGTAACCACAGCTGCGAAAAGGTGGTGCCATATCCTGAACCTTACTGCGCGAGAACCTTTACAGGGCTCGATGACTGACGCTTCACGCGCGAGGTGACAGTATCGTGAAATATTACGAAAGTGAAGATGCCGAGGAATACTTTTTTTTCAAAAAGGAGCTTACTTGACTTATGTCATAGTAAATGGTGCCAGAGGCACAGCTGAAGTTTTTGAACAGTATGTCTCAATGGCAGAGCAGTTTTTGCCTTAATTTAGTTCCTTGGCTTGCCATTTCGTTGGTAGTTTATATCCTCGTGCAATTTTTTTTATCAAATAAAAAAAGTAGTGGATACACCACCCATTTATAGTCATTTTCTCATGGTTTTGACTTATTCTTACCCGATTATTTATCATTTCTTTGTTAGCGTTCCTAGCATTCTTTCCCCATTTATTTTTCCTCCTACCTTCCTTTCCTCTATCATTCTGTTCCTCACACACAAAAAATTAGGCAGGCGTTTTGCCCCTTTAGGTGGTAGTTGTCATTTTTGTTTCTCCTTTCTAATCTGGGTCCACATGTGTACACACCCAATAGTGGTGTACGCATATTGGCATACTTCGAATGACGAGTCGAGTAATGTCCTATTCGACTCGGTACTGGAACCAAATTACATATTCAAAATAACGAACATTCTTTGAACTTTTTTTTCTTGTACCAAGCGATGACAAAAAGTGCCCGAAGTCACGTGTTGCTTTTTGTGGTTTCATCATCGGTGTGTACAGATACATGCCGTCCAAATACTTACAGGACTAATGTTGTATTTAAGACATGCTGATGCCGGTCTGACCTAGAACTGCGGTGTCGCCGAAACGTCAGTGTCATCAATCCAACATATTCACCGTGACACTTATGATAACGTTAAGTCAGGAAAATTGATTACTATTTATGTATAGTTTTTAATTAAAAGCGGCTGACAAAGTAGAACACCTTGAATAATGTAGTAACTGCTATATTTCGGCCTGCAGTTATAATATACTTCGCAAGATATGCTTGCTGTCGTGTACGAGCTTGCCTTAGCTTAAATAAAAGCGCCATTTTGTCGGTGTACACTCTAAAAATGTCGAGTATTTGGGGAATGTTACTGCAACACAACAATAATGCATGACATCATGGAATTTTATTCTTCCACCTACTAAAAACGTGTATGGTGAACGCTTACTACAGTTCGTAGGAGCTGAAATGTGGAGTAACATACCACTTCAGATAAAAGATTTTAGGGCTTTCTCAAGCACACTCAAAAATAATTGCAACATACAGAACGATAGTATTGACCATGTACAAAACCTTACACATAGTTTGATGTTTCATCTGTAATTGTTTATTTAATTATTTATGAAAAAGTGCAACAATGTGTTCTCTATACATTTCTCTACATTCTATCAGAGTCCTTCAATGCTTTCTGGTCACGAAACTCCGCCCAAAGTTTGATATAGGGACAAAATATCCCGCTAGCGGCGCCACCAGTCGTAATGGGGCCACAAGCCGCCGCCAGTGCTGGTAATATATGCGCACTATTGCCGACGTTTTGACGTGATTATGTGCGTGCTGTTTTTCCTGTTACCTTTGAATAAACGTCACTGAACGCAGCAATGCCGTTAGATCAGTATAAACGTGATCCAGTGTCGACGACGAATGAAAGCTGTTTACTAAGAGCGCACGCGTAGTTTGCTTGGGAGTGCGGACGAACCTTAAAAATAGCAGCGCGTTTAAAACGTTTTAACACCGCGCGTTAACGCATTGTGTTAAGAATTACCTCATAGCCCAATTATATGCGTACTTACGATGCCTCGAAGCGGTACGTCGTTGCTCGCCAGTGTTTAAAGACGATGCTCATGCTCCCGATGCGAGCAGCTACTAATGGATCTGCTCGACAACGTGTTCGCGCCTGGCCAAACGGCGATTCTGTTTACGCGGTAGTAAAGCTTTCTATTCTGGCAGTGCCGCGAATACGGGGAGGAAGGTGAGCGAAATGAAACACGACTGGGTAGGACAGGCGCGATCGCATTGGTTTATATCCGGCTCGTCTCTCGTGCACTGCTACTCAAGGAATCGAATGAAGGGAATGGTCGAGTTAGATGTTTTATTCTATACTTTCCAATTGAGTCTGCACCCAAATGCGCAGTTGTTCTGGACACACGTTTGTGAGCGCCGATCGCTTTCTTGACGCGGGTACTTTCGATGTCGCGGTTATAGCAGCTCAGCGTTGTTGCGACCGCTCGCTTCGGTATTAAAAGTGCTTCTTGAATAGGCACGAGTTTAACTTGCCTAACATCTGATTGATCCTTTTTTACACGCAATCGAAAGTTGAAGTTGAAACAGTTGTAGTTGAAACAATTGTAGTTGAAGTTGAAACAATTGTAGTTGAAACACCCGTGTCTTGACGTTTCCTTATGTTTACTGCTTATAGCAGCATTAATTACCGGTCGACAAACCACGATTTCTTCGGGAAGGGAAGTACAGCAGCCTACTCTGGAAGTTTCTTTCGCTGCCAGTGCTAGCTGCTTGGTGACCTTTGAAACCCTACCTAGGTACCATACCATACTTTTTTTGTGCTTGGGGGAGGGGGTTACGATTTAAAGCATGCAGTGAACCTGAAATTTCGTACTAATGACGTCAACGAATCCGATAAATGGTACATCGGGGATGATGAACTGCTGTTCCAGGTTGCCACGCTTTCTTTGATTGTCGTGCATCGTTTCTCAACATTCAAAACTCCATTTCAAAGCGCTGCACTTAACACTTGAGTGCTGTTGATTTTATGAGACCTCTCTTGTGTTTTCTTTCTAGGTGGCTTTTTACATGTTTTTCTCTTGTCTTTTCCCTAATGCTGGGTGATCAACCAGAAACGCTAGCTTATTTCGAATAAATCAAACAACAAAAACTCAAGTGTTCTATTTAACTTCATCTGCTACAATAGTGACTTAGCAGTGCTTTCATGATAAATGAGAATTTCTTCATTTAACTAACGTGTGACATGATCAACATAGGACAAATAAACAGTAAAGCAAGCCATTCAAAAGAAAGGGCCGCCATATCCACGAAGTGTATCTTGATGAGTGGGAGAAGCTCCGGAGGTACACCTGGTAAACCATGAATCCTCCGAAAAATTTTTCCCTCGATTTTATTACAACGCTCCCCCTAGCGTACGTCGCCGCACTAAATTGAACGATTGCCTTCCACCAATGACACGTGCATTATGTGACGTCATTCCTATTTTATAACAACTCGCGTCCTTCATCAACAACTACAGGTACTTGACTAGAGTATAAAGTTGGGCATGTTGGTAAGACATACTTAATCGACGTAGCACGTTTGAAAACATGGTCGAGATGGTTTTTTGGCACTACATTGCAGCACGTGTGGCTGCAAACCACTTTTTCATGGTACGGTAATCATAGGAAAAAACAGAAATAAAGTGACAAGGGAGAATATTGAAGCAGAAAGGATTAGTAGATTAGAGATGAACTGCGTCAGCAATCTTTCTCTTGGTCTTTGTGAAAAAGAATTGTCGTTTTTGAGATCATAAGTTTTTAGCGCAAAGCAATAGAGGGTTTTTCATCTGTTTGTCTGTTGTTTTCGAATTTCATGAGCATATATATGTACGCTCCTTGAAATAAAATTTTGTTAGAAGTAAGCGCTCCCTTCTGTCCCTTCCCCTGTTCTATGTTTTAAAACGCGCTACGTCGATTAACTACAGGTACCGCCATCTAGTTTATAACATCTTGCACCGTTTCATCATCAGCTACAAGTACCGCCATCTAGTAAACACTGCAAGAACTAAACGAGATGTGGCTACATACAGGGGACGCACAGCCCACGCCTTAAGGAGCTTCGCCCCTAAAATACTGATCCACCTCACTGTAAAGACATTCGTAAAATACTCCGGAGGTGCCACGCAAAAGCTCCAGATAGTCGGATTCAAATGCCAGTAAAGAGTATTCCGGCGACGCCAGGCAATCACTCCGGTCGGCTGGAGTGAATTATTTGTCAAAAGTATTCCGGGTGCGCCACGCAATTCCTCCGGCCAGCCGGAGTAAAAAGATTGCTACGGAGGTGCGGAATAAAAGTTGCTCCGAATAGTGGGGACGCTATAGAGGAGAGGCATTTTACTCCCACCTGGGAGTAATTGTTTTTTTTTTTTACAGTGTAGCATCAGTATGTACAACCGGTGTGCGCTTCTGTGCTAAAGTGAACATGGGCCAGTTGAGTTCGTAAGTGCTGTTGAAGCTGTAACAACGAAGTTGTCGCGATCCTTGTTGGGTGTTCCACATCAGATCTATATTATCATATTATCAGATCCATATTTTTTTGAAGCAGCGCAAACTACGCGATGAATACAGACACCGGATGACTGTAAGAACAACTCCCCCTTCCATACTTGAAGGGTCGACACAAGGTAAGAAGGCAATATATCTATAAACCTTCAACAAAGATGTCAGCTCTTTCGCGGAAACGCGCTAGGTCGTTATCTTCGCAGATACATTCCTTGACATTTTGTGAAGACGTTGATGTTGAAAAGAATAAAAACATCTTTCACAACTATGCTGAATGCAGAGCATGAACCTGGGTTGCTAACATTAGGATACCGGCACTTTTTCATCCTGTCGTTTGCACTGCTTTAAATAATCTGTGATTATACGAACAAGTCCAGCTATGGACCTTGCTTCAGTATATTTGCTGCAGAAGTTAGGAGATTTCTGCAAAAAAAAAAATGACAAAGAATGGGGGTAGTACGCGCAAAGGCCATAGAAAACTGCGTATATCATCATATGTCTTCTATTCAGAACAGAGCAATTGCCGTTGCTTTTTATTATGAACAGCTCTTTTACCGGCCGAGGAATTTAAACACCTCGTATTTGAATGTCCATAGGGACACATTTCCGGCTTCGTATACAAGCGGGTGGTACGGATATCCTTATACCACATCAACTACTGAGTTCTTTGTGAAAAAGAATTATGTCGTCTAGTTAATAATAGTTTATGGGGTTTAATGTACCCAAACCATAATATGATTACGAGCAATGCCGTAGTGGAGGGATCTTGAAATTTGGGCCTCGTGTGGTACTAAATCCTAAATACATTCACATGAGCCTGAGACATTTTTGACCCCATTAAAAATGCTGCTGTCATGACCGGGATTCGATCCCGAGACCTTCGGGTTAGCAGTCGAGCACCAAGACCACTATAGACCACCGCGGCGGGTCTACGTCGTCTAAAATAGACTACGCTTAAACGCCTCTTGACGTTAGACAAAACCATGACCCTGATTCTTTGAAGAGCGTCGATAATGCAACCCAATCTTAAAAAGGAAACTTAAGTTTGTAGGTGCCGTATGGAGTTATAAACACAGTTCATTAATGGTCCCGCTGGTCAACTTCAAGCTACGACTACCGACTGCGGAGATTTGTAGAAGAGAGGTAATCGGTGTGCCTCAGTCCTGAGATGATTTATTAGGTCATCGGTACGAAAAAAGGAGTAAACAATGCTCTTCCCTAATATTTAAGTCACTGATACCTGAAGGGCGCTGGGCGTTTGCGTTCACGAACCACACTTACAAAAAAAGCAATGAAAGAAAGGGAGAACATTAAAGGTCACTCTAAAACATGAAAGCTTCAGAATAGTCCGAAGGTAAGAGTGTAATCTTATGGGCTCGTTTTTCTTTGTTAGACGCAATATTAATGAGAACTAATAGACGATAATGTGAAGAAAAGTATAGGGAATGTGTGTTCTTGGAAAAAAAAGTGATATACGACAGACAATTAAAAACAGCAACAATACAATAAAGCATTTCTTTACTAGGCGTACATTTACGAGAACCGCAAAAAGCAAGCTCTCGTCGCAAGGACAGAATCCGACATGTGGAATATTATGGAGACATGGACGGTTGATATGTCTCTTTCTCTCACACACAGACACACACACACACAGACACACACACAAACACACGCACACACAAACACACATACATGTACGAATAATTTGTCACGAACAGCTCAGAGGCAGGTACACGTTCCAGGTTCCAACAGGAATTAAAAGTAGGATATAAATACGTACACTGCACGTAATCACATACACTGATGGCAATCACAGTCAACGCATAAACTTACGAAAACAAGGCGCAGTCTGAAGGAGAAGCTCCGCCTTGGGTCTGTCAGAGACAGACCCAAGGCGGCAAGGCCATGGACGAAGGATTGGACAGTTTGCAAAAGAGTTACTTCGATTACGCGAGCAAGGTTGTTTGCGACCAGATAGCCTCGACCACGAACTAAACGGTAAACAACTTTTTCTACAATCACCAATAACCCATACCTTTAGTTTATTTTTCTCTCCACCATTTCTATTTTTATAGTTGCTTTCTAAAATGAAGTTGCTTACTACTCTTGTTGCGCCGGGGTAGCGTACAAGAGAGAGAGAGAGAGACGAGAAAAAAGGAAGGCAGGGAGGTTAACCAGATGCTAGTATCCGGTGTGCTACCCTACACTGGGGTTGGGGAATAGTGGGTTGAAAGAGAAAGGGAGAGGTAAAGAAAAGGGTAGCGTACAAGGACGCGGGACATTCCTGACGCGTGATTTACTCCGAGACCACGAAATCCGTCCTGCACGGCCCACCAGAAAACACGAGCAACGACGCATTCCATCAAAACGTGCTGATTTGTTTCCCGTAGGGAGCAGTTTGGCCATGTCACTGATTGAACCATTCTCCGCCTTTCGAGGCGGTCAAGGGTAGGAAGAGCACCCAATGCACCCCAACCGCCACATGAAGTTCCGGAGGTGGCCAGGCAGAAATGATGCCACCAGTGCGCTGAAAGACACACGACTAGAGCGGCTGCGGTGGGCCGGAGGAACTAACGTGAGCGACAAAGCGGCTGTTGTGTCGATGAGACTGTCCAACACATCTATACCCCGGGAAAAGTCGACTGGATGGGGCAAAAAAAGGGAGCAGCTGTTGCATAAAACAAAGGAAGTGTCCCTGATTGTGGATCCCGATGAGGATGTACATTTGGCTGAAAATACCGAAGGCGAGTATCTCGAAATTAATATGCGAGAGTTCACGCGAGAGAATCCTCTCCTTGTACGAGGCGCAAAAACAAGCGCAGGACCAGTAGCCGGCACCATATGAACAACGAAGGGAAAGCAAAGCCTCCTTGTGAACGTTGCTGTCCAGACGCCGCACAAGAGACCAACTCGGCACCACCGGACTAAAAGAAGGAAGACAAAGAAGACTGCAATAATCTTACGATGGGTCAAGGTGGTTGCACCACGTGATAAACGTATACACCAAATGCGACCGCAAAATACAGTCTGCGCAAGGTACCTCCACTGAAGAAGGGGGAAGTCGAAATCCCGTGCATCCTGAATTTCTGTTTTAGTTGTTCGAAAGCGTTTAACCAAACGCAGCTGCAGATGCCATAGTGGTTGTATAAAATACATAAAAATCGAAGAGGCGCAGCTGGTTGAAGAGGGGAATTGGAGCTAAGTCTGGAGTTCGGAGAGCCAATGGACAAATACCGGAATCAGGAGAAGTTCAGCGCTGCACCTGAAATGAGATCAAATTGAAAGAATAAGCGCAGGCTGTGTCAAAGCACGTCCCTCACAAAGCCAAGGTATGTTAATAATAAATTGCGTACGCTTTAGAGCACTATACGCACTCTCCTATGGGGTGCCATAAAATGTCCCTGGCATTTTTTTATTGATATGATATATAAAGAGATGTTGACCCTCAATTATGGCACCGGCTACTTCTTAGCTCCTGGTATAATTGCGTACAACTATGTCAGCGTATGTTCAGAAGAAATTATGAACGCTTTATAGCGCTACATGCACTCTACCATGGGAAGGTATTCTCCGAAAGGCAGACGTGTTAATTTTTCAACAACCACAGACTGTTTGGAACACATCTTAACAGTTGAGTTGAACGTGGAAACCACCCTCTTTATTCTGAGCATTTTAGTAAGGTTCTATATTAGCTTGCTCAATGCTCAATTTACGCAACATTAGAAATGAAGCTTGTGCCTGACAAAGCCAAGGTCTTTGAAAAAAAATACGATTCGGGATCTGCAGGGATCCTGAAACGTCTTTGCGAAAAGGGGATTTTAACAGACACCCAAACCATTTCGTTTAAAACAATCTTGATCGACGTCCTGCTTCACTTTACATTTTGTACTACGTCCTGTGCTCTCATCGTTTGTATTAACGTTACAGAGGGCATCAAGGTACCTTCGCTCACTGCCGTGGCCTCGATTCCGAAAGGAGTGCACAGCTCACACACAATTAAGTTACAATTGTGAGGGTTGTTCGTTCGCGCTCGTCCTGTGTATACTTGCGCGTTCGTTTCGTTCGTTCTCCTTTGTGATTCATTAGGCTACGCGCTTCAAGTGTCGAGCTATGGTGATTGTCAGGTCCAAGGAGGATTTAAAGAATAGCTGGAGTGGAAGCTCCCGCAATGCCTTGCCAGCAGAAGTGAAGCCATCTTTTGCCACTGCTAAGATGGCGCAAACATGCTCTTTTCTGATAGTGCCTACTTACAGATCAAGTGCTTTGATATGTTAGTGCAAATTCTATGATAGTTTATATTAAAAGACAGTTGTTCCCGACGAAATAACACACAGAAACGAGTATGGGTGACTGAATTCCCCAAGTACTTTGCCTCCAATCGGAGGCTCACTAAGGAAAACTAGTAACACTAAGACGCACTCGGAGCACTATGTGACCCGAAAAAGCTTCCACGTTACACTCGTTGGGCGTTCGAGAGAAACGCTCCGTTCTTAATCACTGAACCGTGATACCTTATTATGCCCCTAGTAAGATGGCCCCCACAGCCACCATCTTGCCAGAGATACGGCTTCACTCCTAGGACATGATTTCCACTCCAGCAACTTCTTTATGCTCCTTGGTTAGGTCGCACTCACCCTGTGTGTGTTCTTTCCGTGCGTGTCTTCTGTTTGAGCAGCGCGTTGCACATTTCGAGCTGCTACACTCGGGGACAACTTTTCTTGGCATTAGAGCGAAGGCTACAGAGCCAAATCGCGGGCATTTTACCACCAGTGAATGTAGTTCCACAACATCGCCTGCATTTGCACCGTGAAATATACAAGTGCCCCCTTTACTTCTTACGTGGAGCTATTCGAGACAGGACACAGCTCCCACCATTAAGATAGGCTTATTTGCTTTAATTTATTCGTTGTGACTTCGCGTTTTTGACGGCGTGAGGAAGTCCTGCCTTTTTACGTGCACCTCAAACGCTAAGCGGCGTCTGCGTCTACATGGAACGCTGATGGTGCGCCCCCGTCACTTTCCGTAGCGTTATGCGACGCGCGCCAGAACGAACTACTTCGTGTAATGCTACATCTGCAGAAGCTCCGCCTCCGTAGCTTTCTCTTGAGTGCCAAGACAAGTTGTCGCCGAGTACACTCATTCTTTGCCCCATATTGCAATTTGTGTTTTTGCATTCATTTTTTCGTCATTGGGAAGGAACGCAGCCCAATAAGTGAGTGAACAACTTTATTCAATTCCTGCAGGTTACCGGGCTGGGTTCCCGCCTAGGAGCTGGTTGAGAGACCATGTCTCTCAGCAGCTTCTTTGGCCTGCTGGACCTCTCAGAGTTGATTATATATCTAGTCCTGAGCTGAGCAGCGCGGTCCGCCAACGCTCCCGTAGGTCCTCATTGGAGGCCACGTCTCTCGTTTTGCCAGTTAGTGCTAGACACTCCCAGAGAATATGCGCTAATGTGGCCCGATTACTACAATACTTGCACGAATTGGTCATACACAAGTCAGGGTAAATGTGTTTCATAATTACGGGATTAGTGTAGGTGCCTGTTTGTAATTGCCGCCATTGAACAGATTGGGCCCGGTTGAGCTTGCGGTGAGCGCAATAAACTCTAAAATATTTTTGTGAACGCACGTTTCACTTTCATGTTATACCGATTCCTACAACAGAGGCATCAGCCATGCTTTCGTACACATCTGTACACACCAAAGTTTTCACGACAGGCTTACGCAGCTGTGCTGATGAAAAACCAAATGAGTCTGTTCATTCCAATACGCATAATATCACGCCTGAAAGCACAAGAGAATAATTAAACAAAATAAGCGTCATGAAGGCATACATTAGCATGCCAAGCCAAGACGTATCGCAATGCCAATGTCTTGCGAGATGTATGAGATGTCAGGCTGAACAATAAAAGATGACTCAGTCTGAGCAAGTGGTACGTATGCTTCTGTACTATTACGCCTGGCGGGTGTCGCGATGTAACCGACACCGTGCAGTACCTGAAGGTCAGGGTTTACAAATGGAGTTTCTACAGATGGCTCTACTTGAAAAGTTGATATCGGCTGCAGCTTTTGACGAAATTGCGCCGAGGAATAAAAAAAGGTCAAGGTGTAAGTGCCATATCAAGCCAGCATCAGCGATACTTCTCCACTAGAGGGCAGCTGTGCGGACGCGTCTTGGTATGGATGAAGTCGAGGAGATATTATTAGGTGCAGCAGTTGGGGAAACGTGCGCATCTCTCTGCGACAGTTGTTGGCCTCTGCGAGGCGCTGCGTTCATCGATTCCTCTAGGATGAGCAGCTGGCTTAAAACGTGCAATAGGTGCTCAGTGTTACAGTCGTTTCATTCGTCAACCTTATGGTACAGACCCTTCGTGGACCCTGAATGCAAGTACCATTTTGCTGAATGTGAATGCGGGTGCAAATTTAGTGGAAATCTCCTCAGCGGCATGCTGTCGACCAAGATTAGATAGATAGATAGATAGATAGATAGATAGATAGATAGATAGATAGATAGATAGATAGATAGATAAATAGAGATAGATAGATAGATAGATAGATAGATAGATAGATAGATAGATAGATAGATAGATAGATAGATAGATTTGAATGAAGGAAAGTGTCACCACTCTTACACAGATGTTCACCATAGAAAAGGCATCTAAGGGAGGAACAAAGAAAAGAGGAGGAATGCGCTTTGACGATGGTTATGTTGATAGCGGTCACAGGGACTATTTCTTTACGTACAGAACATGCTCGGTGGGGCACTGGTCCCGACCGGAATGTCTTGTATGTCGTTTCCATAATCCCACATGTTCAACTACGGAACCCCCTGTTTCCCGATATATTTTCCAAGTGTTTGGTAGATTTCAAAAAGAATCTTACGGAAGCATGGAAAATTATGTGGGTATGTGGGAAACAGATAAAACAGTCTTGCTAAGACTGTTTTATCATCTTTTCAATGAATATATTCATTCAATATAATTCGATAAACTAAGATAGGAAGGCTAACCGACGAAGAAAAACCACAGAAACGAGTTTTTTCTTACAGCATCAAAACAGAAGCATTTTATTAGAACTTGGCCGATCTCCCCGCATGGGTGTGTGCCACAGTTTACAGGACCGTCTTCTCTTTCTTCATTCTGTTGCGATCCAATTATTTTCTGTGATCGATATCACTTTTCCCAATACTCATGAAACACTTTCAAGGCCATAGCATTTATATATACAGTGTGCGAAACAGATACAGAAAACACACGAGAAAGCACCCGCCACTCTGCATTCGCCTAAGACGACGTGAAAAGCGAAATCATTCTTTTCATTCTTCCAACTCTCAGTTCGATTGTATTGGTCCGATATGCTGCTGATTGTCGACAGAGAATAGCAACTCTATTTCAAGAGCACTTATCTATCACCTTCACCAGAACCACTCCTGTGACGTTACAGTCGACGTCATTTGGATACGTTTTCCCTCAGAGTTTGATGGAGCAGTGAAAGCTTCGATATGCAGCTTCTTGATTCAAGTTAACTTTTATCAGTCGCCGCAATATGCATCTGTGCCGATATTTCACGTTGAAAACAATCGATGATCCATCTCAGGACAGGCACGTACTGCTATATATTTTTCATACTCACCTACCCACCCACCTTATATAGATAAAACGCATTATGGCGTGAGGTCTCTCAATACACGCTACACACTTTTTTATAGAGCAATGTATAACTTGAGACAAAGCCATTCGAGATGTGCAGATAATTCGAGAAGGTCATTTCAAGATAGTCACTCAAACACAAAGACATTTTTTAGATATATATTATAAGACAATCCAAGCACACTTTTGCAGGCACCGCTGGCGTCGTAGGGACGTCCTACATAAAGTTCAAATTAACAACCGTGCTCCACGTGTCCTATTGTATGTGCGACAGAAAGCGTGTGCGGGCTGCCAACGAACGCGACTCAAGCGGGGCGAAATTGTGCTTGGCGTTTCTGTCGAAAATGGTGCAGGGCGGGGTTCCGAAAGTAGAGCTCTGTGTAGCTCCGACAGAAACAGCATAGTTTGACCAGGCTGGCGTGGTCGCCCACGATAGCGCGTGCCGTGTCTTTACAGAGATTGGCAGATGGCTCATGTCTTCATTCGTGTTGTTTTCATTGCGAAGTTACTGCTTCGCCTGCATCGCGTAGTATTTCATATTATGGCTACCGCATTAATTGATTTGCCATTGTGGGCAAAGCGAGTTTCACGACCACTCCACGACCAAGTTTAGCAGTCAAACTGGTCTCCAATATATATCCTGTGAACCTTCAAAAAAATGTTTATGTCTATGTCAAGACATTAGCCACAACACAGGTATTACTTAAAAGAAGTGCTCAGTGCCCACACGTCTTGTTCCTAATTCGAAGTGAATTATACAGCAGTGCTGTCAGGTTACCTTTCTGTACAGGTGCTTGGTTGAATGGAACTGAACTGTTTATCTGCTCAACTGATGCTGATGACCTCGGATGGATGGCGCTCACCCACAGAAGGGGATGGTCCAAGAGCCGGGCAGCAGGATATTTAAATGAAACTAAAATGAAATTAAAGCCAATGTGAAAAAAAAATAGTTTAGAGATAATACTTTATACCAATAACCAAAAATGTTTGCTGAGCAAGCCGTCAAACCATCTCTTGTTTTTGGCAGACATCACTACGAATTATAAACTAGAGATCTGAAAAGGTTAGAGTTCACTCAACTACTCTTCTTTTTCTTCTGCATTTCGACTATGTTCTTCGTGCTGGAACGTTGACTGCATGATCACCCAAGTTGAATACACAAAAAATAACAACAGCATTTTTGTGTAATACCTTAACGATTCCAAAAGACTCTGAAAATTGCTGAAACTTTGAAAGTTTCATTTGCCAATTTTCACTGAATGTTGCTTGCCTATCAAACATAAACGTTCAAACTTTATTGTGAACCACAGACACTGCATACAAAAATGCACAAATATTGGAAGTTTTCCTCCGTTAATTTGAGTGCCACGCATGCAAGAATGTGTGTGCTTGCACGTGTGACAATTCATATATAGACTGTGATGTAAAATGATAGCTGTAGACAAGGTCATATTGCCTTTTTCATTCATCCTCATACCTCAATGTTGATGCATTTACTGCGCATTACTTTGTTACTGCGTTCCCTTTTTCATGTACACAGTTCTTCACTGGTCCACAGTATTACTCGTACAGAGAGGCAATAGCTCAGTTTAGTTTGTTGTTGAGAATAGCCGACTAAGGTGCGCTAATCTGTCGGTTTGGACATTATTGTCTGTTTTCCATTCCACTGCAGGACATCTGAGAAGCAGTATCTGGCCCCAGCGTCACTGCCCTCCATTAAGCTGTAACCAAAACATGGGGACCTTCATAGGCCACGCACTGACTGGAAGCTTTCTCTTCTTTTTCGGAACATGGTGGACCTTCGCAGCGTGGCGCAATTACGTTCGCAGCCGGGAGACTAAGCGACGCTACCAATGCCGTTGCTCCTACGCTGTGCCCGGTCTGCCTCCGAAATTTAGCACCGAAGGTATCGTGAAGATTACTAGCTGTTGCATATGCATTGCCATGGAGTCTTCCGTCACTTCCAGACGCAACAGCCTCGCATACACGGAAAGCGTACTGCAACAGACCATGTACGCGTTCTTCCTGCTCAATGGCGTCGTGGACGTCTTGTACAACGCCGGATTACCACTCCCACCGAACACGGACTACGTGGTGCTGCTGATCGCCACCGCCTCCGAAGGCCTGCTGTTTCACTTCTACCTGCAAGGCAAGCCGCTACTCGACGTCATGATTCACACGCTCTTAGTGTACACCATCGCTGCTCTGGTTGCCTGTCTTATTGCCGAGATGTGTCGACCCCGAAGCATTCTGGCGTCCTTAGGTCGAGCTTACTTCTGCCTTCTGCAAGCCACATGGCTATGGCAGATTGCCTTTATCCTTTACAATCCGCTGCCTGGATACAAACCCTGGGACGTGCAGAGCCATATAGATTCGATGATGGCCACAAGCGTATTTGCTTGGCACATGATAGCTGTGCTGGTTTATGTTGGCACCTTGGGAGCTGTGGCATGGGCGGTGAACGAAATGTGTGGCTCGTTCTGCGAAGACCTTGCCATCGCGGATGCGGAGCGGGTTGGCAACTTCTGTGAAGCGTTCATAACGCGTGACATGTGAAGTTGACCGGGTCGCGCACCTCAAGGCAGCCGAGGATGACGCGGCAAGCCAAAAAAAAAAAATTAAAGCTAAACAGAGAAGATCGTGTCATTTCCTGAAGGTTTCTGGGCGAAGAGCACGAGGGATCTTGTCGGAAGACAAGATGAGCTTGCTTAGAGCAGCATTCGGTGAAAGTAGACGCTCCAATACTTCTGCCTAATTGAGCTACAAAAAAGACGAGGACCGGAGAGAGAAACACACACAGTGCGCAGGCTCTGTTATCCGTGTCTTTTTTGTTCCGCAGATCAACTGAAGACGAGCGTCAATCAACAGTACGCATGTATGGAATAAAATGAACTGTTTGAACACATTAAGTGAGCTTCTTGTGGTTTTGTACATGTATTTTGTACATGTGGTTTTGTACATGTGGGTTTGTACATGGTTTTGTGCATGTATTTATGCTTGCGTCGCACCCGTCGTCATTCCACTTGTTACTACCGTAATACAATCAAGTCCATACAATTCAGTCAAATCAGTTGGTATAATAGACTAAGGACAACAGAAGAACGCCTCAGGTGAATGCATGCAGAACTACACGAATCTGAAGTTTCTTTCTTCGCCCATGTGAGACTATTGATACTTCTTCGCAGACACGCAGAGTAATTATTAAGACACGCAAAGAATTCTTCGCAGAGTAAGAGAAAAAGGAAGAGTTCGTGACGTGCGTGATGACCGCCTCTATCGTGGGTGCCATCCTTATTTGGTGTACCACAAGTACCATCCGCCAGCGAACGTGCAGGGGTTATCCTCTTTCGTTGGTCTTGAGGCGTGGTTTGCTAAAAAATCAAGGACCTGGCAAGCTTCTTCCTTCAATCCAACGTCGCTTCATAAAAGTAGGAAGCCCATCAAAATGAAATGCGGCAATGCAAAAGATGTTTCACTTATTTCAGTGTGCTGCAACTGTCAATTGAAAGCAAGCGAGCATCGCATGACATCTATATTTCGAGGCAAGCACTCCAACGCACGTTCTGTAACGCCTAAATGCGTTGAACTTGGGCATACACATGATGCCGAAGCGATGAAGTGCACACACGGGCAATCTATACGATCAGAGGTACGAAGCTCGCTTTACCTGCAGGGCGCGAATGGCCCTGGCGATTTTCGCCTTAGCATTTGCATTCTCCATCGATTTCTCCCTTCTTGTACATTGAAGTGTTTTATTACGCATGATTGATTGCTCTGTTGACGGTTGTCTTTCGTTCGTATATACTGCAAATGGGAATACATGCGTGTCCATTTTCTCATTGTACAACGAAAGGCCAAAGCGAGGCCTCCGAGATGGCTTCGGTAATCGCGGAGACCAACGGCAAGAAAAACCTGATTGTGGTCATGATAATTTTGTGATTTATCTGAATGTCGCACGTTTTCGCATTTCCTAGTTGAAGCTGGTACTTGGAACCTTCAAAGCCCTGCGTGCGTAATGCTGTGTGATGGCGACAACTTCAGATTATGGGGGGTCGCGGCGTCTGAGATGCTAACCGCGCGCGTCACCTGTATAAAGTTGCAAATCGCACATTGAGGTCAGAGGGTCTGTTAAGCTTCATAATTGAAGTTATCACGTTTCTCTGTGAAGGCTACTCAAAGCAATAACAGGGGACCTATATTATCACACTCACTCATGCGAACGGCTGTGGAAAACGCGAGGAATTCACAACCGCCTTCGCATACCCAACACGTTCACAACCACCTCTATGCAGCGCTCTCACTATTCTGCTTTGCGAAAGTTGCGGAAATCAATAAAACTGAAGTTGTTTACGTCTGTCGCAAGTGACAACGCAATAATAACGTAAACTGAGTTCTTTTTTTTTTTTTTTTTTTTTTTTGCAGAGCACGGAGTTGTTGCGTCTTCTTGCTTTTTCCGTCGCTCAGGCGAGTTAACCAGCAAGCACATCACGGCGCTTCGATGACATGTCCGACTAGCGGAGAGAAATTTTTAGCTCCTTTTCTGAGTGTTCAATGCGCAAATACACACATTATTTAGCTCAGTTGTTGTTTCGTACACTGTATTTATAGTTGCACTTGATTGCGCCAGAAACTGTGCTGGGGAGTCGGGCTTTGCACAACTGAAAACTTCGTCGACAGATGGCGCTGTGTGTCCGCAAAACTTCAGAGTCAGGCGTTTATGGGAAGCTAAAACAATGAAAAACATGCGTATCGGTTAGACGTTAAAGGCAAACCGCTATCCGGTAACACGTTAACGTGAAAAAGTATACATACAAGCTAAAAGCCCATATTATCGTGGTCGCCGGTGAATGCTTTTTTTCTTAATATGCGCCTTCATGATCTTTCAACATTGCGAAATGTTGAACACATGTTTTTCACGGAAAAACAGATGTTTTTCAACACACATGTTTTTCACGGTCCCATCGTTTTCTTGCCTATTGCGATCAGTAACGATTTGCCCAGGTGAGCTAGACAAGAGTGTCTGTTATGAAAAGCTGTTCCGGTGAGGCCCCATGCGGTGACCGCGTGTTGGTGCTTAACCGTGGAAAGGAAGTTCTGTATTTTCGAACTGTCGTCATAATTTCCGTCATTTGGAAGGTCGGCATCGGTATGTTTGTTAAGGTGTGATGTGAATTTCATTTGATCAATTATCACATGTAGAATATGGGAAAATTCTTTCAGAATGGCAGCGTTAAAGACATTTTGATCAAACCTGCTCCCTCTATCCATCCTTCACTTCCCCTGGCCCACGCAAGATAACCTCCGTAACTTCGGCAAAACGGCTGATTGGGCAAGTTTGTGACTTATGATTGCTTGAAATGCAGGCGCCTAACGTGGAAAAGAAAAGATGAGACACGGACAAGCGCTTGTACATGTCCTAGCTGTCCTTGTCTCCGTCACGTGCTTGCATTTCAAGCAATCGTAACTTCGGCCCTATATTCGAGGTGAGACTGATACTCCTACTCCAAATGCTTACGCCTCTCTCTCTCTCTCTCTCTCTCTCTCTCTCTCACACACACACACACACAGACACACACACACGCACACACACACACACACACACACACACACACACACACACACACACACACACACACACACACACACACACACACACACACACACACACACACACACACACACACACACACACACACACACACACACACACACACACACACACACACACATTGGAGGCCCCGCCGCGCTGGTCTAGTGGCTAAGGTACTCGGCTGCTGACCCGCAGGTTGCGGGACCGGATTCCGGCTGCGGCGGCTGAATTTCCGATGGAGACGGAAACGCTGTAGGCCCGTAAGCTCAGATTTGGCTGTACATTAAAGAACCCCAGGTGGTCAAAATTTCCGGAGCCCTCCACTAAGGCGCCTTTCATAATCATATGATGGTTTCGGGACGTTAAACCAAGATATTGATCAATCATCAATCAATCAAGACACTATAGAACCGCGATATTGACAAAATGCGACTGCTGAGGAGACTGAAATGCACAAAAGTACGTTAAAAGTAAATCGGTGACAAAAAGACACGCACAAACCCATGCTGTCATGGACTTTGCAGTTGTGCAGAAAGTCATTTTGACGAATTAGTACGTATATCATTCAGTTGAGCACAGTAGTTGTGTAAAAACGAACTTAGTGTCATGTCGTCAGCGACGGTGAACTACTCGATGGCCAGGGTTCACGAAGTGTTTGTCTGACGACGGCCCGATTTGAAGAGTCGCTCAGCGGCTGCAGCTTTCGTTGAAGGGCACCGAGGCTCGTGAAAAGATCAAGACATATACGCGCTATCTAGTGGACGTCAATGCACTTCCTTCGACAACGCCCGTCTTAACGGAAGCGGCTTCGTTCGATATTGTTGAATTAACGAATGAGGTACAGCAGTCGGACAATACGAGTTGCTAACGAACAGAAAACCGTCAGAGGTGGTGATTCCTACGTCACTTCTTTCTAAACTCAACCATACGGAAAATATCACCTAAATGTAAGTACAGTCATGTCGAATGAGACTGGGGCCATCTTTTTCACGGAAATCGCTTGAGTGGAGAGCTATCAACCGTGATGAATAGATAGATAGATAGATAGATAGATAGATAGATAGATAGATAGATAGATAGATAGATAGATAGATAGATAGATAGATAGATAGATAGATAGATACATCCTGTAATTGTCGCAGAAAAAACGAATAGCGAGGAGCCATTGCCAAGTGTCTCTATCATGCGTCATTCGCTGTAGAGAAACAAAATATATGCGTGTAAAAAGTGTGCACATAAACAATATTAATATATGTTGGGGTTAAATGTACCAAAGCCATCATATCAGTATGATCAGTAGAGACGCCGTAGTGGAGGGTTCCAGAAATTCAGGCCTCCTAGTGTTCTTTCACATGCACCTGAATCGAAGCACACAAATCTGAAGCACTTACGCCTCCATCGAAAATGCAGCGGACACCGCTATGATTCGATCCCGTGACCTGCGGATAAACGTCAGACTCTGAATGGATGAATGGATTGATGTATCCGGCTGCGTCCTTTAGATTGGGTGGTGGCTCACGCCACCTAAACATAATGTTATGTACTATTGTTTTCCAGACACGCAGCGCCACCTATCAACGCAGTTTTAAGTAGCGCAAAGCCCGACTCCTTTGCACAGTTTACTGCGCAACCGGTTGCAACTAGTGCATGCGAAACAACGATTGAGCGAAGTATTAGGCGTGTTTGCCCATTGAACACTCAGAAAAAGGTCTACGAATTCATTTCTGCTAGTCTGACGCATCACTGGACAGCCATGAATTGTTTGCTGCTTCACACGCCGGAACTACGACGAAAACAGGAACAAGTGGAACAGTTCCGTGCTCTAAAAAAAAAAAGACCCCAGCCAACGCTTCTGTTGCGTTGTGAATTGCCAGGGACGTAAAAGATTTCAGTTTTACTGATTTTCGCAGATTTCTCGAAGCAGAACGGCGAGAGCGCTGAATACGGGCGGTTGCGATCATGTTGGGTAAGCGAATTACTCGCATTCTCTGCAGCCGGTCGCATGAGAAAGTGTGATAATGTAAGTCTCCTGTTATTGCTTTGAGTAGCCTTGACGAACAACCGTGGTAAGTTTGATTATGAAGCTTAGCAGAGCCTCTGACCGCAGTTCGCACCGTGCAACAGTATATAAACAGGTGACGCGCGCGAAAAACATCGCACGCGCCGCAACCACCCATAATCTGAAGTTTTCCCGCCACACGAACGTAGGGCTTTGAAAACTCTAATTCCCGGCTTTGAATAGGACATACAAACACGTAGGTCACACGGGTAAATCACAGAATGATCGCGACCTTAATCAAGTTTTTCTTGCCGTTGGTACCCACGGTCCTGAGCTATCTCGGAGGCCTTGGTTTTGCCTTTCGTTTTACGCCGAGAAAGTGTACAAATGAAATACAATCGTCTACAGAACATTCTAGCACAAGTAATAAAACAGTTGAACGCACAGGAAGAGAGAGATCAATAAAGAATGCAACAGCAAAGGCGAAAATCGCCAGGGTCATTCGTGCCAGATAAAGCGAGCTTTGTACGACTCATCGTAAGATAGATTGCTCGTGTATGCACTTCATCGCTTTGGCATCATCTATATTCCCAAGGCTAACGCATTTAGGTGTTACAGAATGCGCGTCGCAGTGCTTGCCTAGAACTTGATACCAAGCGATACTCACTTGCAACTCGCCGAAATTAGTGAAACACTTTGCATTGCACCTGCAATTTGTTTTCATGAGCTTTCTATTTTCATGAAGCGAGGTTGGATTGAAGCAAGTTTGCCAGGTGCTTCATTATCAGGAAACTGCACTTCAAGACCAACAAAAAAGAAGGGCCTTTGCCCGAGCACTTGTGGACGGCTCTCTTTGCACTACCCATTTATGGCCGGCGCGGCGATGGGGGCGCTGGTGGCAGTGTTTTTCACAGCGCCACCTGGTTAGCGTCTGACGTCTATCAGCAGCCGGAAGAGGTTGATACGGAAGAGGTTCACTGATGGTGCTTCACGTAAGCTCACCTAAAGAAACACTAGTGCTTCTGAAATCTGTCAGTTATTTGATAATAAACGATTATGTTATGTGATGACAGATTTTATGAGGTCATGTGACATATAAGCCGCACGTCGTAATGCCGCAACACTGAGCAACAGGAAGTGTTGGAGAAGAATGACACCGGTGCCTCTAAGGAGCATTGATTTTTTGGGCTTGTGGGCATTACGTCACCGAACACTTAAGCACGCACAAAGAAAGAGAAAAAGAGGTGATGACAACACAAGCACTTACTTCCAACTTATCATTTATCCACGAAAGTGAATAATATGAACACTTCCTTCATGACGTCACAAAACCAGTCTCTAAAAATTTTTTTACAAAGTGCGTAACGCCCAAAAAGTATTCCTTGGCGGCTTAGGCGTGCGCATGGTGGGGCGGGGCCCGACCACCGGCTTTTTTAGTCTTGTCAGGACTGCTGCATGTCTTTGCTGAGTCGTACCGGCCTTGTAATTCTTGATGTGCAGGCTTATGGCCATGTAGGTTTTTTAAATATTGGTAATCGAGATTCCACGATGCTGGATCCCAAGAAATGTTTACTTCTAACATTTACAAACAGCGGGTAAAAAAGGCCGGTTGTCCTCACAAGCAAGATATCCGTCCATTTTGAAAAGACGCAGGTGGTCTTAAGAAGCAGGCTATCCCCCTGTTTATATTTATGCGTCCATTGAGAAGCTTTTTGTCTTTTTGAACTCGACACTTCAGGAGGTAGAGGATTACTTTGCGCCACCTAAAGAAAACAAGGGGTGCCGCCTGCTTGAGGACAGAGGTGGGGGTGTGTGTCTCTCTAAAGCCCCCCCCCCCCAAAAAAAATTCCTCCCCCTCCCCCTTCGTCCTTTTCCACCATAACATGAAACATAGTCGAAGCATAGATAAGCTCATAATTGATTGATTTGTGGGGTTTAACGTCCCAAAACCACCATATGATTATGAGAGACGCCGTAGTGGAGGGCTCCGGAAATTTCGACCACCTGGGGTTCTTTAACGTGCACCCAAATCTGAGCACACGGGCCTACAACATTTCCGCCTCCATCGGAAATGCAGCCGCCGCAGCCGGGAATCGAACCCGTGACCTGCGGGTCAGCAGCCGAGTACCTTAGCCACTAGACCACCGCGGCGGGGCATAGATAAGCTCATCGATAAGGTCCACACCTTCCTGTCCCCTTGATGAAACTACCTTCTCGTATGCTTCATAAGATGGGAACAGAGAAAAGGACTTTGTCCGGTGACATGTGTCCCAGGGTGCCATGCGCTCTGAGGAAGCTGCTTCATTAAAAGATGAAGCGGACCATCTTCAAGTACCTTCACGCAGAATACATAGGTGAAATCAAGAATATCTCATTTTTTCACTGATTGCACTGAATGTAGAGGACGTAACCGAATCAGAAATAAACATGCCGATCTAATTCCTTGCATTCAGATTACACGGCACGTGCAATCAACACATAGAGCTGGTTTGTCGGTGGAAGTGTTCACAACACGCGGAGTCCGTTTTCGCCAGTGATTGCTCCGATTTGGGTCTCTTAGGTCTGTTCCAGAAACTTCGAAATAACATTTATGTAGGTTGGTCGAAGCGTGTAGATATTTCAGTAAGAAGTATTCGATGTCCTAGCGATATGTTGCAGTACTTTGAAGAACGTTGTTCGGACACTCCAGCGTTTGACCGATTATTTTGCCTCTAATATTGTCTTCCATTTGGCACTCAATCACAAAGATGCCTAATTGAAGTGTTCTAAATCACTAGTTTCTTCGCATTCGCGAATGGGATGTAAACTGGTAAAGAACGCTTCTCAATGCTTTGGAGAAGCACATGTGGTATACACAAGCGCAGTTCAAAAATTATTTTAACTGTATTTTTAAAATGCAGAGCCATATTTTCGACACTTCATTACGGCTGGATCAAATGAAGTGATTTCAAGTACGAATTTATTCATCGTTTGTGAAGGCGTTGCGTGATTGGGACGACGGCTGCACCAAGTAAATGGAGGATCAGTTTCAGTTATATTCAATCGTGGCAGATGCTGAAGTGATGACGTCACTCCAAGATAATTCTCTCTGGTGTCACAAAATGAGCAGATCAGCCGAGAAGTACATTCGTCATGCAGTGTAGTTCAGGTTGAGGTGAAGACGCTGTTTCTGCAGTCCTGTAGATGATCAAAGATGGCGAGCTTGTTCGTACAAGTTCTGATTCTTTTGGCACGTTGAGAACCTTGCCTTCTGATTTTCCCGCATGGGATCTTGGGATGGCCATCGACTGTCTCCGTTGGAGTACAGGCTCGTCCCATCTTAATGTGAACACGTGGCGTTGTTGGCGGTGCTACCGGGAGTGCCAGCACATCCAGCGCGGCCACCATCGAAGCGAAACGGCGCAGGCGCCCAAGGGTGCTTGGTATCATGCAGTTTCCTAAAAATAACTAGAGGGGCCTCTGTCGCTGCGATCGTTCCCCGACCGTGGGAATAATGGGTAGTACACACCCTTGCCTAGTCTTCGTACTTGCGGGCGGCGAATCGTACTTACGGCTTCGTCTATTGCGGCGTTTCGGTTTTGTTTTGAAAGAAATACTCAATCCTTTTTAACTTCGTGACCTGGTTTGGAAAGGTAAGTCTAAAAGAATAAGGTGGTGAAGCACAATTGCTGAACATTTGCCGATGTTCGTTTCGTGAGGAAACAGCTCCAAGCCACACAAACACACACGGAGCCAAAAGCAGGCCAGAAGTACGAAGATTAGAGAAATGTGTGCGCTACCCATCGTTCCCACACTCGAAGAAGCACCGTGCGTTGCAGCTCCCGTAGACACTAGCGCCAGAGTTCCCTCTAGTGTATATTAGGTAAATATGCTTGCTATTTTCTCCTACTATGCTGGAGTGCACCGTTCCTACTTGACTATGAAATACGGCGAGAGTGGCGCGTTCTATTGCGCATGCGCCGCCGCAAAGGATGCACTGGCGCGCCTCGTAGCACTGGCACGTTGTGACGTGTTCGCCTTTACATAAATAGGACCGTTGCCAGCTATTTACAGCGATAGCCACGAGTATGAGGACAGACCGCTTGTGGAATAAATGCGAAGGGTTTAACCACTAGCTTGCGGATCTTTCTCACAATGATTGATGTTAGACATCTGTGCAGGTCAATGTAGACATATCACCAGCAAAGGCTGCTTCATCATACCAGAAACGCTCTGCATTACATATTGAGAAATATGTCACGACTGAAGCGTACCTAATACGCTATAGTATATTACCTCCATCTGATTGCTTGCGGTATGCATACTGAATCATTATATTTTACATATCTTTGCCGTATGTTTCCGCAAGACTTTGACATGCACACACTGAATTTTCATTATAGCCCCGCCGTGGTGGTCTAGCGGCTAAGGTACTCGGCTGCTGATCCGCAGGTCGCGGGATTGAATCCCGGCTGTGGCGGCTGCATTTCCGATGGAGGCGGAAATGTTGTAGGCCTGTGTGCTCAGATTTGGGTGTACGTTAAAGAACTCCAGGTGGTCGAAATTTCCGGAGTCCTCCTCTACGGCGTCTTTCATAATCATATGGTGGCTTTAGGACCTTAAACCCTACATATCAACCAATCAATTATCATTATAGTTTCAAAAGGATCCAGAAGGAACATTGAAAATAATGATTTTATAAAAAGTGACCAGACTAAACACGCTGAAAGGAAATCTGTGAGGTCTTGATTTGGACAACGAAATGCAGTTTTCTTTATTTTAAATATGCTTGCCATGAATGTATTGTCCGGTCCCTTTAAAACGCAGACATTATTCCGTAATACGTGTTGTCGGCTGACTGCAGAAGATTGTAAATCTTTTCGTGTACGCCTGGAAGGCAGGTGGTGACTTACACCATCTGTGAGAAGGAACCACTCACATCTGACTTGGTTCGATACACCATGTGATGCGTCCTGTTCTCATACCTGATCCCCACACGTCGTACTGCAGAATTCTCTTTCCAGCTTCCGCATACCTCCTTCACGATCAGTCCTCTGCGTTTCCCATTCAGAGAGCCACTTTCAGGGTCGCCACTCAGTCAGAATCGCTGAATTCAGACCGCCAAGGAAACTATGGTAGTGCTTTAGTTTTATTCCTGGGTAAAGAGAACATTTCAAGGTGGGCTACGTTACAACCGGCTATCTTATGAACATGATATTAGTGCTGAAGAAGCACAGCCAAAATCACAATTGATCTCTGTGTCATAGAAATCGGTACAACATCAAAGTGAACCGTGTACATCATATATGCATGCAAAAGGCTAGTGGAGTAGTACACAGGCCGCTCGCAATTCACTTTAAACCTTCATAGTAGCTGAATTAGTCAACATACACCACGACACAGCACATAATTAGTCCCGCGCAAAGGCGACATCAACAAGCACCAAATCAACACTCGTTGGAAGCGCCGTCATTTGAGGAGAGAAACGCCAAGGTGTGCGCTACTTTATAGTAATTGCGCAAGCTAAGTCTGTTTTCAGGCACATTCATCACAGTGCGTCAAAAACGTGAGAGCCAGATTTTGTATCTTGAGCCGCAAACGTGGAAAAACATTCCGTTTTAGTCATACCAAATGCTCCATGTACCCAGAGGGAGTGGCAATGGCGGAGACCAGGTGGACTGACGGGCTAGATTGTAACTTTTGTTACGCTGACACTACCAAGGCGCTGTCTGTCAGTGGTCGATGCTGTCGTGAAGCGATACTTCAGCGCTCGCATAAGGCGACACCAGACGACGCACTTGTAGATTTTCGTGCTTGTGCGTTGGTACCGTAGTGGGCCGGCACCTATTGTCGCAGACCCCGAGGTCAGGGATTTGGTTCCCATGTTATTCAAGTTAACGAAGCTTTTTTCTTTGTCATTCGTTGTGCGCATTATACCACCGTCACTTCAAGGGCAGATGTGAAACATAAAACACCCATGTTAAAGAAAAAAAACTAGACAGTATTATCACTATTGCTTGTCTTTCGTTCAATTACAGGACAAGTGAGAAGCACGAGTTGCCTCCGGTGTCAACGCAATCTAGCAACCTGTAATCCACAATGGAGACCTTTGCGGGTCACGCATTGCCCGGGGGCTTCTTCGTCCTTTTCGGAACATGGTGGACCTTCGCGGCGTGGCTCAACTACGTCCGAAGCAAGCAGAACAAGCAACGGTACCTTTGTCATTGCACGTACGCGGTGCCCTGTCTCCCCGAGAAATTCAGCGTCGAAGGCGTCGTCAAGATCATCGGCGCATGCGCATGCATTGCCAGAGAGTACCCCGCAACTTTCGGAGGCGACCAATCCGTTTATGCGGAGAGCTTACAACACCAGACTATGTACGCATTTTACCTTCTCAACGGTGTCGTAGACATCATGTACAAGGCCGGGTTCCCGTTCCCACGGAACGTGGACTACGTGGCACTGCTGCTGGCCAGTGTCTCCGAGGGCCTGCTGTTCTACTTACACCTGCACGGAAGGGCGCGCCTCGACGTCATGGTGCACACACTCTTGGTGTACAGCATGCTTGCCATGGTGGCCTGCATCGTAGCCGAAATGTGTCGACCCCGAAGCGTCCTGCTGTCCCTGGGCCGAGCTTACTTTTGCCTGCTGCACGGGACGTGGCTATGGCAGGTCGGCTTCATCCTTCACAATCCGCTGCCCGATTACAAACCCTGGGATGTTGACAGCCCCATGAGCACGATGCTGGCCGCCAGCGTTTTCGCGTGGCACCTGATGGCCCTGCTGGTCTACGTTGGTGCGTTGGGAGCTGTGGCGTGGGTGGTGAAGCGAACTAGCTGCGGGTTGGGCCGTGACTTCGACTTCGCCGATGAAGAAGATGATAATTTCAGCGAAGAGTTTCGAAAGCGGCGACACACGTGAATCTTATCAGAAGGGTAACGGCGCATGGGCGTCGGCAGAGAGTCGCAAATACAGTGCTTGCCCTCACCCCCTGTGTTTTTTTTGCGAACACATAATACGTATTGTGTATTTTTGTGTGAAAAACGAGTTCTTCATTTTTGTTTCTTCTCGGCAAACTTGATAAAGTTAGTTAAGTCGGTCACTGCGAGAAAGGGCCAGAAGAAACTATGATTTATTGCTTAATTGATTGATTGATTGATTGATTGATTGCATGACGTGCTTTTGGACTGAAGAGTTAGTGTAAGTTATTTAGCTTCATCTAAGACGATCAGAAGAAAGGAGGATGTGGGATACGTAACTTCAGTCGTGAATAATGACCAATGAATGTTTCCTAGAAAAAAAGAGGTCATTATTTCGTACTTTTGCATAAGTCTTTTGAAAGCTAAGCTAAAGTTGACTGAAAACTCTCCTAATTCAAAGTTGGTACGTACAAAATAAATAATAAATTTAAAATAAATATTTCTCCGTGGCAACTGGTGCCTGAATTCGGGTCTCCTTGGTCCCCCTGTCCGTAAGCCAGGGATCTGACCACTTGGCCACGCTTGCCGAGTGTGTGCTGAATATTTTTAACGAACCCCCCAACAAATAGCCATCGAATAGATTCAGTAAAAAAAGCTGATCGTTACAAGAATTGACCACCGCAAAATTTTAGAGTCCGTTCAGGGTATACGAGTGGAGATACATTTATTTTTGTCGTACGTTGCAATTGCTTGGTCTTTTCTCTCGTGTGACGAAAGCTCTGCAAGCTGTAGGCAGGAAAATATGGCACGGAAGAAAAGAGTATGTCATGCCCACCACATGATTTCAAGCTTTTTTTCTCCCTTTCTTGTTTGCTTCGAGAGCGTCGCTTTTCGATTCGATCGCGAAGACACGTGGTGCCCTCCCGCAGCGGCCCCATTAACTACCGAGAGCACCGTGCTCAAATAAGCCAATTGCATGGTACCTGGGCCTGAGACGAAATATATTTTTGAGCACACAGCTTTACTTGTCGAGACAAGAGAAAGTGATTTTTTAGCTGATTTTCAGAATTTATCGTAAGTTCCATGTCGCGTGCTGCGCTTTAATATCTTGCTGGCGTGTTCTCTGGCGCTTTCACTACCGACAAGCGATGTTTTGTGACCTATACTCTAAAAGTGTTGCATGGTTCCGTCAATGAAGTGTGTTTCAGCAATGATGCAAACAAATAGCAGGGAAGGAGTAAACTTGCTGTGCGCTCTTCGTCGAAAAATTTTCTGTTGGTGGACTAAAAGTGACCTACTTGACTACGCTTAAAGCCAATATAAAGGCTCACACAATAATATGTGGGTGCCGAGGTCCCTCATCACCCATTCTTTCTCGCCTTCCTCTTGAGTTGCCAAGAAAAAAAAAACAGATTAGTTTGAACAAAATTGAATGTAAGGAGACGTCATATTTCAGCTGATGCCTCGCTATGCAGGAAACAAGCGGCAACGTTTTTTAACACGTGTGCGGGTTTGCGATTCTCAGTGTAGATGAAACGTTCTGCTGTATCTCTTTAAAATACGTATTTCTAGATTGGTAAGATGATTGTTTGTGAAATAGGCAGCTTTAAAAATTTTTAGGAGTAATATAGGCTCCGCTAAAGCGAAATATATTCGTTTCTGTTCTCACATAAAAGTCCTATAAATAAGGAGGAAGACAAAGTTAGACTAGTCAGGTCTATATCATTTTCAAATGCTATATCTCATAATGTTTCACCATCCATACGTAGTATTGCAGAAGAGAAGTACTGGCTTTATTTATAGTGAACCTGTTAACCTCTAACTTGTTTACCTCCTGCTTGCTCCGGCATGCAGACAACGTAGCGAGACAAAAAAAAAAAACCTTGATGACAAAAAAGAAAATTGACAATGCAAAGGAAAGTAGTAATGACGAAAGAAGCACGCACTCACAAAAAAAGAAACAATAAAAAGGGGGGCGAGGTAGGTGGAACGTTACGGTAAACCGACGAAAAAAAAAAAAGAAGAAAAGATTGCGAAGAAGAAAAAAAAGTGAAAAAAAAAGACGCAGAAAACTTTATGAGTTGGTAATATCCTTATCGTTGCGTGGTAGGAGTGATTTTAAAAGTGAAGATAGAAGAAACAAAGTAGTGGTTTAACAGTTCTAGAAAATAAAGAACTTGTTGGTTGTATATAGACACATTGATATCTATAATTCAAATCGAAAAATTGAAAGAGAGCATTAATAGTACGGTATGCAGGCTAGGAGCGGTTAAATGTAGTATAAGTTATGTCTATTTGAAGGTTGAACGTATCTCGACTCTGTAAATATTACCGCAATTATGTGTGGCTTTCAGTGATTCCAAGTTGTCACGTGCTACATGGATTCCTAATGGGTGTAGGGAAATAAATTCGCGTATCAAATATGATTCCATGTATTTTCCCTCTCGTGGAGACCGCAAATTAGTTTGTATAACGTAAAGCTTTGCTTGGTCGAAATTGTGGTCCTGTTGGTAGAAGTGACCGGCTACTAATAAATTGTGCCTTGTGTCTGCACGGTGGCCTTTTAGTCTTACGTGAACTGGCTGCCCAGTTTCGCCTACATATTTTTCTACTGGGGGCACACTCAAGACAGTATATTAGGTTGTTTAAGTGCAGGTAAAGCTCGATGGGACCTTGTGAATATAATCAGATGCTGTGCTTTTTACGCCGGTAGCCGGCTGTACCTGCAAACACATACAGCCGGCTACCAGCGTAAAAAGCGCAGCATCTGATTACATTCACGAGGTAATTCACAAGCGACGAACACCTCTGGTGCAGCTTGATCCCCGCTGAATCGTGAGCCGGCGTCACGATGATGGACACCGTGAGCGTTGAATGGGGCATACAACGATCCAGGCTGGATGGTGGCTCATGAACCGCGCAACAAGATCGAGAAAACCACAGGCACCGGCAAACCTGCCACGAAAAGAGGAGGTGCCACGGCCTCGAAAATAAGAAAACCAGTGGTGCCACGAACGCCACAACTGCTAGAAGAAGACTACAAGTTTGTTATTCGCCCGAGGGGGGGGCGGGGGGACTCAACATAGCATCTCTGAGCGCTGCGTACATAACGGACAGCGTTCTGCGTGCAGGCGAACTTTCATCGGTTGAAGCTGAACGAGATACGCCTCGTATTAACCTTAGACAGAATACCAAGATCCTAATATGCCAAAGAAAGACAACGCAACACGCGACAGCCAAATGCAAGAGATTCAGCTTAGATTGAAAACACACAGCACGGCCGCTTACATCACGGCACTGGTTAATACTTCCAAGGAGGTCTTCAGAGGTATCCCGGAGTATGACATGCCGAACGACGTTGAAAGAAGCCTCGTGAACCAAAGAAATCCATCCATCCTCCATGCTATACGGATGGGATGGGTCGCATTGACTTCGTGGTGATAGTATTCGAAGGCGCACACGTGCCACATTATGTGTACTACCGTGGAGTGGAATACAGATGCGAGTTCTATCGAAAGTAACATGAGACCTGCACTATTTGTGGACGTTTTGGCCACCGATCTGACGTCGTTCCAACACCTAACGGCAAAAATTGTCGAGAGTGTAGATTTTCGAGCCCCCCCCCCCCCCATCCCCACCCCCCCTCGAGGATCATCAGGGCAAACCAGTATGCTGCCTATATTAAAAAGGGCATATCACAGGGGACAAGAAGGGCCGAGAGTTATACAGGACCCCATACCTTCTTAAGAAGAGGAGGCAGTGGGAGCCCCAGCAGCAGCTACAACGGAACGATGACTATCAACTGCAGGAAACCAACATGGAACATCACCCAAGCCGCACTGCGGAACCTCCAGACACCCCCGCGACCTCTAATGAAGCAAGTACCGGTGGCACCAGGTCAGAGTCCTGGTTCCGATTGAGGTCCCGGTTAAGGTCCTGGTCGACGTCCCGTCGAGGTCCAAGTCGCAACATAGATTCACATCGACGACCAGACGGTCGCCACATGGAGTCTGCTACGGGACCAGTCACAGGGACACCAGCAAGAACAAGGTGAGCTGGGCTAGCAAGGCATCTGGCACTGCCTCATCGGGTGAAGGTGTGTCCACCCTAGAGCAAGAAATAGTTGAAATTCAGAAATTAATTGAACAACTTAGCCAGGAAAACGCTGAACAAAAAGAGGAAGTCACTTAACTCCGAGAAGAAAACGTGAAAATTCGAGAAAGCAGAATGCGAGAGATCAATTCGGCCAGGGTCAGCATTCGGGCCCAGGCAAATAGCAATACGGGAAAAGTAAACTCGCAAAGAGACAATCCACATTCACACAAGAGGAAGGTAGTAGCAAATCTAAATTACGAAATCACTAGCGAAAAAGTAGAGGACAAAGCAGTTAGCATGTTCTCACACCTCACGACAAGCTTGAGCAGCAATAAGTTCAGGGGACTACATGTACAACTATCGGGAATGGCACAAATATTCGACAGTATAGAAACCCGTTTAACTGCATTTGAATGTGTGCCAAGAGACGTGAGACCCGCAGAGGCAAGCCCGGTGAAATTAGCGTGTAAGCCATACAACCGACCTGCTTTAGTGGAGGTAAACATAGCCACCGGGGATGATCCACTCAGTCAACATGGCTCCACACAATAACGCATACAAAATCTGGCAGTGGAACTGCCGTGGATACCGCCAAAAACGAGAAAGCATCAATCAGTTCATTAACACTAAGAGGGTCTAGATGTCTTAGCTCTGCAAGAGACGAGAGGACCGGGAAAATTATCAGGGTGCAAAACATTGCGGTGCTTCAGACGAGAAAACCCTGATTTTAACGCCGGTGAAAAAAATATCGCTGTAATAATGCACCCCACTGTTGTGGCAGGCGTAGACAGCATCTTGATTGAGACCATCCCTAAGCGGATTGATTAATTGATGTGTGGGGTTCAACATCCCAAAACCACCATATGATTATGAGACGCCGTAGTGGAGGACTCCAGAAATTTCGACTACCTGGGGTTCTTTAACGTGCACCCAAATCTGTACACACGGGCCTACAGCACGGGCCTGGTCTAAATGTTTACAGCAGTCTTCGAAGCAAGCTGAACTTCCGCCCGCTGTTCAAAAACGTTTTTGACATTGCAAAGAAACAAGTCATAGTAATAGTAGGAGACTTCGATTCCCCCCATGCCGCCTGGGCATATACCACAGAGCAACTGTCAAAGGATGCAACTTATAGACGCCCAGCGAGAAAGGCTCACTCTCCTAACCGATCCCGAAACACTTACCAGAATACGTAACAGCGTGTGCGCCAACACAATCCCGGGCTTTGCGTTCACAAAAAGCGTAGCCGACGCAAAGTGAAGGGAAACGCAGGAGAACTTTGGGAGTGGTCATTATATAATAGACAGCTGTTAATGCCGGCGCCCCGCGCAAGAAAAACAGAAAACTAATGTTGATTGATTGAGATATCTTTCGTAAGATACGTGCAGACGAGACTGGTAATGGCAACCAAAGTGACATTGAAGACAAAGAAGCATGGATGCGTGACCTACACCAAAGCGTCAAAAAAGCTACCTTAGCGATACCGGAGAAACCAAGGCTACAGAACACAGACAGCAAGTTACTACACACGTCGGAGGCCATAGACAAAGCATGAAAGATTGTTGGCAGTAACGAAAGCTTAACCGAACCTTGCGCTGAAAAATCGCTCTGCTCGAAAATGCCATAGAGGCTCATGCACTTAATCTAACCGAACAGAATTGGGAGGCAACATGTGATAGCATTCTGAGACAAATAGAATTGGCTAAAACATGGAACCTCTTCAGATATAGTTTAGGCTGAGAGAATAGTAGAACTACGCAGAGACATATAACTTGAACAAAATAGTTCACACCTACTCATGTACAGAAGAAGATCTACTACAATAAATACAAAGAGAATGCATAGGCAATGCGTTCAAAAAGCAATTCCATTCGTATAGTGGCAAAGGAAACCCAGACCTAGACCAACTAGGTCATAAAAGATCATAGAAGATCATAGAAGCAGAGATACGAGCTGTACTCATGACGCTCTCTACCAAATGTGCGCCGGACCCCGATGGTGTTAGCAAAAAGGTGCTGCGTGATGGCGATGACGACTATCTCACAGCTCTCGTTCATTATATGAATTACTGCCGAGAAAAAAGGTGCCAATCCACAGCTACGGAAAACGGCGGAAATAATGATATCTAAATAAGAAAAAAAGACTACAGTTCCAGAATCTAAGACCAATCTCTTTAACATCGTGTGTGCATGGGCAAGTTAATAGAACGTGTGATACTCAGGCGACTCAATAAATACATGAATGATAACGATCTATTTCATCACACGATGATTGGTTTCAAGCCACATCTCTCCACTCAAGATATTGTGCTGCAATTCCAACATAAAATAATAGACGTGGTGACAAGGAGAGCCGTGAATAAGGCAATATTATAGGATTGGCCCTCACAAAAGATTTTGATAATTTTACCCATAAAGCCATCATAGACAATCTCCAAGAGCTTGGGGTAATTGATTGATTGATATGTGGGATTTAACGTCCCAAAACCACTATTTGATTATGAGAGACGCCGTAATTGAGGGCTCCGGAAATTTCGACCGCCTGGGGTTCTTTACCGTGCACCCAAATCTGAGTACACGGGCCTGCAACATTTCCGCCTCCATCGGAAATGCAGCTGCCGCCGCCTGGATTCGATTCCGCGACCTGCGGGTCAGCAGCTGAGTACCTTAGCCACTAGACCACCACGCGGGGCACTGTCTACGTGGACACAGCAGAGTATGCGCATTTGTGTGGCATGGTCATTGCGGCCGTAGGCAACGATGGTGCCCTAAAGGTTGGCGGCTTTATTCGAACATGCATCATGGAAGCTGTGAAAGAATCTGCTATCGCATTGGCCATAGCTTCCACGCAGGCGAGTAGTGTATACAGCGACTCCGAGGCCGCAGGCAGAAGAGTGGCCAGAGGGCAAATCTCGCCGGAAGCACAAAGAATATCGGTCACCTTTCAAGGCAACAGAAACGTCCAAATTGTTGAGGCGCCTGCACACTCCTATCTTCCTGGCAATAAGGTAGATCATGCCATGGCTCGAGGACTCACACGCCGAGCCACTGAGGTGCCCCCACTGGGCTGCAGAGGAGATCGTATGGTTGCCTACAAGGGAATAACTGCCCATTACCGATTGGAAAGGGTCCGGTATTCTACCACGCAATGCAATCTTAGCAAGCAGCAAGCGGTGGTCTGGCACCTCCTTCAAACAAATACGTACCCGAACCTGGTGGCCAACATGCGCTATTACCCAGGTCAATACACCGGCAGGTGCAAATTATGCAAGGAAAGGGTGGACCTACCTTCACATCCTTCGGGCCTGTTCAAAGGGACTTCGACAGGGTCACACAAATGATAATGATCAGCAGTGGGAGACCTTGCTGCTCAGCTCAGACCTAGAGGAACAGCTCTTGGCAATTCGACAGGCCGAGGACGCCGCTAGGGCACAAGGGCTTCTTGCTGACACCTTAGGCGGGAGCTCTGCACCAACGAGGCCGCCGGATTTTTCAAAATAAAATTTTTTCCTCCTCCTCCTACAGATGAAAACACTTAAACACGACGAAACTAAATTCTATTTATTTGAATGCATGACAGCTCCCATCTTAAAAGCAGAGATGAACAATTGAAGAAAATCGTCGATGCAAAGGCATGCGCTAACAGGCACTGCTATAAAATGTGCAGTTATACAACCCTTCTGATGAAGCTGCTTATAACGATTATTAAGTTGACGTGGTGGTGATGGTGTTCAAGTGGCTGTTATAGCGGTATTAAATGCTTTGCAATTTCAGCAACAATAATACGCTACCTGAAGTCCGTCTCTGATGATGGCGGGGTTGAAAATGTCGGTAGCGCGGTAGAGCGCCGACTGATGCATAGGTCAAGGCGCAAACACCTCAAGCTTTCGTCAATAGAACTTTTTCGCTAAAGGGCATTACAATAGGAAACGTATTGGTTTAGAAGACTTTGTGAAAGCATCATTAAGTGCTGCATCCAGGCAAACAAATTCACAGTTCAAGACAGCTGCTGGTTTGGTTAAGCGGGTATATTCCCCGATTCCTCCGTGACGAAGTGGTTATTTCTGAGAAGGTAGCTTTAGCGTATCAACGGCAATTTTTACGCTCGTTTTCTACGTCAACCACATCGCCGAGACCCCCACCGCGTTCTTTGAAGGTGAGTAGCAGGTTCGTAGTGGGAAATGTTTTTACAAAGGGTGGGGCTCAACCGAACATTACATGGATTAGTTCTGGTGTTTGTATGTGTGCGGGTATACGCACATGTTCAGTGTCGAAAATAATCAAAGGAAAGGAATGTCGGACAACCCATCCTTTCATTTCTACTCCACTGGTAAGTGCGCTTTAGCGGCATGCTAATGTCTCTATGGTTTTTGTTGAAATGTTTTTTTTTGCGTGCTGGTTGTCGCAGTCAGATAGATAGATAGATAGATAGATAGATAGATAGATAGATAGATAGATAGATAGATAGATAGATAGATAGATAGATAGATAGATAGATAGATAGATAGATAGATAGATAGATAGATAGATAGATAGATAGATAGATAGATAAGGAAGTTTAGTGAAGGAATATGCAAGGGTTGGTCTAAATGCTGTCACTTATTCCTTTTATGCTACAGTTCTAACGACGGACAGTTCCATTCGATGACGTCTTAAGATGTGAAGCGTGGGAACTTGGGCAAGTTGGTAGGTCATAACATGACATCATGAATATGGCACCGATGGCGTAATTGATGATCTCATGTGGCGTAAATTTAGTACCTCTCGCGTTGAAAACGCCATACGCCAGATTTGTCAACTCATGGACGTACTACAGCAGTGTTCAATGAGAAAAGCTTTACGCCCTTAAGGATGTATTCTTGTCCCATGACCAACATCTTTTTAGTATGTTTAAAAACACTCTATTTTAGAGTGTTTTTACCCTTGAAATGGTGGCAGTTACATGTATACGCATACTTGATCAAATAAAGCGCAAATAACGGGACAAGAAATGTAGAGACACACAGGAGGAAAGATTAGTCTTGTGTGTCTCCACCGTTTTATAGAACAGTTGAGGCTTGGGCCAGATGGTGATGCATATTTGATGGAATGGAGTGCCATGAAAGAGACAATAAAAGAGAAGACGCACAGGGCGAATCATTTACTCCTGTGTGTCTATCCATTTGTTGTCCCGTTATTTGCACTTCATTTTGATCAAGTACGCTTATAGATGTAAGTGCCATCGTTTCAAGGGTGTTTTTATGTGTTGCACCACGTTCTAATGGATGTAGCTTGATCGAACACTCATAGTTTAGAGTTGTTCATAAACACTCATAAAAGTAGAGTGTAACGCCTGCTTAGACCCTACGTTTTAGAGTGTTTTCAAACATACTGAAAGCGTGTTGCCCATGAGACAAAAATACACCCTTAAAGGTGTAAAGTTTTGCAGTGCTGTTATGGTGGAGGTTTGCTGTTTATCGTCTACAGAAGCTTATGGTCACCATGAATCGGCATGTGCTCTCTTCATCATTTATTTCATCTTCGCCCCCATAAATTGCAGTTCCGGAACATGCGTACCAATTTGATCGGCCTGAAATAATTGTGATGGACAAGAGGAATATTACAGAAAGGCAGATACAGAAAGAGATAGAAAGAAGGATTTAGCGAGAAATTCTTGCCGAAAATATTTCGTGGCGAGGTGGCACTTGAGCCCTGTTACCCCTATCTGAAGGCGAACGTCCTAATCACAAGGCTAACTCTCATAGCATAGTGTAAAATAGTACCGCACAGTGTTGCGATGGCTGTCTAGATGCGTATCATGCTGCACGGTATGCACACGCGGTGTTTGTGCATGGTAGAGCAAGCCCTCTCGATTAAGTGCTGCATAAATGTAAGTTTCAGACGACAGAGCTCCATTTGATAGAATAAATAGCCTCCAAGGTTCTATCCGGTAGTGATTAAGAAGCTAATAGTAACTGTTCTTAGACTTCTACACCTCAAAACTACGATGTGATCACGAGAAGTGCTGCAGTTAAGAACTCCGCAAATTTCAACCACCTGGTGTTTCGCAACCGGCGTACGGCTTGATGTAGGCACCCGGACACTGGCATCTAGCCTTTAACACATTAGCTGCCTTGTTGCTGGTATTACGGAACTTGACGGGCTCGGAAGATACGTTAGGGACAATGAGACACGAGTCTTATTGTCCTCGGCATTTCTTTCTCAACCAGTGTCACTATGCGCGGATAAAATCACCTCCAGTAAAGTCGATTAAAAGAGCTGTGTGTTCGCGTAGCATACACGCCGGACACAAAGGCGACTCAGCAATCTCGATTCTTCTGAAATGGGATTTAGTGTAAGCATACACGCAGCACACAAAGGCGACTCAGCTATCTTGATTCTTTGGAAATAGCATTTAGTGTAAGTGACACCAGCCTGAGCACGAATCCAGTGTGAACATGTGTGGGGGTGTCTAACGAGGCTTTAAAAGAATGCTAGTATAGCCTCTTTGAGTGATTGATTGAAACGTGGGGAAACGTGAAGTGAAACGTGGGGTTTCACTTCCCAAAAGCACCATATGATCATGAGAGATGCCGTAGTGTAGGGCTCCGGAAATTTCGACCACCTTGGGTTCTTTAAAGTGCACCCAAATCTAAGCACACAGGCCTACAGCATTTATGCGTCCATTTAAAATGCAGCCGCCGCAGCTGGGATTCGATCCCGTGACTTGCGGGTCAGCAGCCGAGTACCTTAGCCACTAGATCACCACGGCGGGGCAGCCTCTTGACTGAGGCCCATACAGCACGATAGCGCACAGGCTTTGTTAAGTGCATAGGAGCGTTAAGGGGGGGGGGGGGGAAGGCAAGGGGGTGGCCGGCTGCCAACCCGCCCCCTAATCTTCTAACGGGGGAGGGGGTCAAGTCTGCCCCAATGGCAGGTAAGTAAAAAGTTTATTTTTCCTTTTGAAATGAGAGGGGCAATGGAATAGAGATGAGGGGAGGTTGCCACACTCGATAGTTCTCCGCAATCTTCTCTGCCTAACCCAGGATGGCATTCAGGACGTCGCGAGTTTCAAGCTGCTCAAGGCAGCCTCCATCTGCTCCCAATTACTTAGTACTTTTTGCAGGGACGGAAAAGAGGTGCTTAGGGCAACCCCACGTGACATGATTAGGAATTTGCCTTTCTTGCGGAGCAATATTTACAGAAGGAGGACGGGTAAAGAGAGGGCTACATGAGGTGAAGAAGGTAAGAAGATGGAAAGGTGCGAGCCTGCAGCTGTCTTAAAGTACCTCGCGCCTTCGCGGGGATGCATGGTGGTAAAGTCTAACGACCGACGCGGTATAGTCGTTGCGGATGTTGTGGAATATTGGAAGGCGATACCGCGCAGAGAATGGTGCCGTTGTCGAAACTATGCTTTGATATTCCAACGCCTGCGTCTGGACCGTCCATCTTCGGGCGCTGGCGTGAGCCGCGTCATTACCGGCAAAGCCCACGTGCGCGGGATTCTTGTTGCCATGAATGTGCGATGAGAAGGAAGAGCGCTGCCTTTGACGCGCTTCAAAATTCTAGACTGACATTTTTGAACTGAAATTGTAAGCACTAGACCAATGGCTTCATATGTTTGCCGAGTTGAACCTACATTGTAATTGTTTAAAGGGCTTTGACGATAATGCCGGCCTTCGGGCCCCGGATGTTGAATTCCAAACTGCTTAACAACAATCTTTACTTCAGCAAGACAAATGACAAAACACAGACCATATTTAGAAGCACGTCAATTTTTTTGCTTCACTGATTCTTAGAAAGCGTGTTGGTTGGCTGATTCGACTGCCCACCCTTTAACAGGGAACTCGGCAAACACCAATGATGGGTAGGTGATGGCTTTTGTGACAGGCGAGGTCAGTTTCCGCGCGTGTTCCTAACGTATGTTCAGCAATTACCGCCATGAGTAGTCTCGGAGTTCTAAGACGTACGCGTTTGATATTCAAGTCGACTGCAGGCCAGCGTTTACACAACAGCTGTGAGTACTTCAGAGGAGAACATTTTGACATGCATGGCAATTCGGAAGATCATATTTTTTTTATGCTGCCTTCCTTTCGACATTCAATCACCGGAAGCTATGAGTGAAGTAATTGGTTGGTTGGTTGTTCCTTAGAGTCCTAGTTCCAACCACCTTTGAGGATAGTCCATGAACCGGACGATGCCTTATTTTAGAAATAAAGCTGTTTTACGAACCGCAACACTTCAGAAATGCACGGTTTACAAAAATTGGCAGATCACACGTACAGTGGTAATCGATGATATGCGAAGCACGATTGAGGAAGGTTGGTTCTTGCCGAAAATATTTCACTTTGTCACTTTGAAATCTGCACAACGTTTCGAGGCACACGTAAATTATGCCACATTGACTTTTATGTCATGATTGTTATGTTTGAACGTGTCATTTACCTTTGTCGTCTATTTACGCCTCGTGATACCTTACTTAGTATATTTGGAGCTAGCGAAGCGGCTGCGAGCACGCTATGAGCGTAGCACGTAGTCATGCTTTTAAATAACACACATATCATGTTAATTGTGTTTGAACGCGTCATTTACCTTTGTCGTCTATGAAGACCAAATCCTGGTCGTCCAGTGTTCCCGTGATCGCGCCGGCAGGCTATACCTGCCGATGCCGTCATGGGATTAGCCAGTTGCGCGTTTTATCGCGTGTTGCTGGAACCAATAAAAGTTTCGTCTCCTCTCTCTCTCTCACGTGACATGCTACCAAATTTTGCATACGCGGAGCTAGCGAAACGGCCGCGAGAGTGCTATGAGCGTATCCTGTAGTCATGTCTTACATGACACGCAAATCATGATTTCATGTTAGGACGTGTCATTAATCTTCGTCGTCCATTCACGTCACGGAATACCAAACTTGGCACATGTGGAGCTAGCAAAATGGTAGCGAGTGCATCATGAGCATGGTGTGTGTTCATGTTCCTACATGACACCCATGTCACGATTATTATTTTTGCATCAGTCATATACCTTCGTAAACCATTCACGTCACGTAATGCCGAATTTCTTATAAGTGAAGCTAGCGAAATAACCGCGAGCGCGTCATGAGCATGGTATGTTGTTATGTTCTTACATGACACGCATGTCATGTTTACCATGCTTGAACGGGCCATTCATCTTCATCGTCTATTCAAGCAACGTGATACCACATTTGGTATATGTGGAGCTGGCGAAACGGCCGCGAGCGCACTATGAGTGTAGCGTGTAGTCCTACATGTTTTACATGACACGCATACCATGATAATCATGTTAGGACGTGTCACATTCACGTCATGCCATACAAAATTTTACATAGTTGCAGCAAGCGAAATGACCTCGAGCTCGCTATGAGCGTAGGACGTAGTCACGTGTAACATGACAGGCATATCTTGATTATCATGTTGGAATATGCCATTTACATTCGTAGTCTATTTACGCCATGAGATACCAAATTTGGTATATGTGGAGCTAGCGAAATAGCTGCGAGCGCGCTATGAGCGTAGCATGAAGTCAAGTTTTACATGACACGCATGTCATGATTATTATATTTGGTCGTGTCATTTGCATTCGTCGTCCATTCACGTCGAGTATTACCAAATTTGGTATATGTGAAGCTAGCGAAATGGCTGCGAGTGCATCATCCCCGTGGTATGTGTTCATGTTCCTACGTGACACCCATGTGATGATTCTTATGTTTGCACCAGTCATATACTTTCGTCATCCATTCTCGTTCCGTAATACTAAATTTAGCATATGTAAAGCAAGCAAAAAGACCATGAATGCATCGTGAGCGTGGCGTGTAGTGATGACTTACATGACATGTATGTCATGATTTCCACGTCGGAGTCTGTCACTTATGTTTGCCATGCATTCATGTCATACCTTACCAGTCTTTAAAAAGGGCATGTGATAGACGCCACTGCAAGAGCACCAATACCTTGAAATTGAAATGCCCGTAGTGGTGGTCTAGTGACTAAGGTATTCGGCTGCTGACCCACAGGTTGCGATATAAATCCCGGCTGCGGCGGCTGAATTTTCGATGGAGGCGGAAATGCTGTAGGACCGAGTGCTCCCTAATCGCGTGCAAAGAACCCCTGGTGGTCAAAATTTCTTGAGCCCTCCACTTTGGCGTCTCTCATAATGATATGGTGGTTTTGTGACTTTAAACCCCACATATTAATATAAATTGTTTGCTGGATTGTGAGGTACACACATACTTTCCAAATATTTCCACGTCACCTGGATTGACAGTGCTGCGAAGAGGGTCGCGTCTGCAACGTCTACGCTGGGTGAAATTGCCGTCGGCCTCAATTAACAACAAATGCTACGAGTAAACAAGAATGAGACTGAAAGTGAAGTCAGCTGCAGACTACCGGACTTCTTACGTAGCAACACATATGCGCGCATGCCCCGCCTCCACAGCTGTTGTTCCACCGACAAGATAAAAAGAACTTATTTCCGAGTGTACAAGCGGACACTACACTTTGCGGCTCGTTGGGATGGGCCTTCGCCCTGCAATAGACACAGAGACACGCAGGTCATCATCACGGTGACATATGAAGGATTCACAAGTTCAGTTCGGCAGAAAGGCATCTTCTTTTGTTATCGATGCTTCCTTGTTCCAGGGTCCTCCCATCACGAAAATGATTATGACAAATCTGCAACCGATTTTTCCGTTTAGTAGGATTGTGCTGCTCAGCGTGTCCGCCGTCGAAAGAAGTTTGTGTATAGGCCAGAACAAAAGTCGTTAGACCACCATTGTTTTACGGAAAAGGTTATCAACGTTCACGCAATTGGTTCCTAAATAGCTCACGGCACGACATGAATCAGTGCTGTCTGGTTGCCTTTCCGGACAGGCGTTTGGTTGAATCGATGTGCCAGGCAATGAACGTGGTGACATTAGTTATTCTGTGGGTTGTTCTTGCCGTTCTCCCTACATACTGTGGAAGCTAGACATGGAAAGGAATATGATATATGCATAACAGGGAGAAACAAAAGAGGGCAGATTGGGTAAGGGAAACGAGTGGCTTTAAATATATCTTGGTCGAAATTCAGATGAAATGCGCATTGAAAATACAAGTAGCGCAAATGCAAGGCAACCGCTGGTCATTAGGAGCAAAGGTAAGATTCTCAGTGAAGATGACGCAAGAAGCTAAGCGGGCAAATAGAAAATAAGTCGGCGGGGACAACGTGCCCTTAAATCTAAGAACTGGGTTGATAGACAAATTATGCGAGAGGTCCCTGCCCTACAGTGGACGTAGTCAGGTTGATGAATATGATGCTGAAAATGATGGTGCTGTATTGTCATCATGCTGCATCATACGCATATGTCAGGGCATCGAGTGCATGCTGTCCTACATTGGGATGATTAACCATGGATGTTCAGCATCTGGAACATAGTGAAAATACGACAATGACTTTGGTGCATTTGTGCCAAGTTAAAATTTTTCAGAAGTCATTACCAGCTCGCACACCGGTATCACATATTTTTTGGCGAAATCGTTTACAAAGATATGATGCTGTTATGCCTTAACGATCATGAGAGTTGTGAGCTTACTAGAAGCCGTCAAGGTGTCGTTCACTCTACCACGACTGAGATGCTGTTTTGCGATAAGATATCAATCTTGAAGCTTTTCAAGCAGATAAACATCATTAGGAAGAAAAAGCATGATCTAAACATTGCCCTTATTTATTTAAACGATACTGTAGAGCTTGTAGTTCTTAGCGCTACACGCAAACGCATAACGGAGAGCAAAATGTTGCGTTGCTACGCACAAATAAAACTTTACACGCATTTATTTGCCTGTGCGACCTACCTGAAATAACATTTTACGTTCTTTCCCAAGTTGCACTACCAACGATGCGTATGAAAGCATATATCTCGACTTTGTGCTCAAGCAGGTGTTTCACTCTAAAGATGACCGTTATACGCAACTAAACTCGATTGCTCGTCGCAAACAGACATAGTTACGTACATGCGCGCATTTATGCGCGACAAGTATGCGTGGACATTTTTGTGAAATGACAGTGCTAGATAACGTCACGTTGCCTTCTACGTAGATTATTCTTTCAGAGACCACAAATACTTACTGTGTGATGGATGCTTTGTTCTGCTTTCAATGTCTACCCTATCTGAGTTGTCCACTGCATTTATTAGAATGTTTTTACGTTCACTCTGAATCACTGAATAGAAAGCGCTGATGAACCATGCTCACGCTTGTCGTTCTCCCGTTCTTTTGCAGGGCGAGTGAGGAGTCTACGTTGCCGCCAAAGTTGCCGACCTCTGTTAGTCCGTAACATACCATGAACCAATTCGTGGGTCACACACTTCCCGGAACTTTCTTTTTCGTTTTCGGAACATGGTGGACTTTCACTGTGTGGCTCAGCTACATTCGCAGCAGGAAGAACAAGCAGCGCTACCTATGCCAGTGTTCTTACGCAGTGCCTGGTGTGAACAGAAAATTCAGTGTCGAAGGCACCGTAAAGATAATCGGTGCTTCGGCGTGCATAGTCGGCAATTTTAACCTTGTATACAAGCACGACCACTCTCTGGACGAAGTGACCGTACAGCACGATTCTATGTACGCATTCTTTCTACTAAACGGCATGGTTGACGTCATGTACACCGCCGGGTTACCGTTCCCACCAAACACCGACTACGCGGTGCTGCTGCTCACCATCGCCTCCGAAGGCCTCATGCTCCACTTTCACCTGCATGGTAAGACGCTACTGAACGCTCAGACCCACAAGATCTTGGTGTACATCGTGGCTGCAATGCTGGTCTGTCTCATAGCCGAGATGTGTCAACCCCGAAGCGTTTTGGCAGCCCTGGGTCGTGCTTATTTTTGTCTTCTCCATGGGACGTGGCTATGGCAGCTCGCCTTCATCCTCTTCAATCCGCTGTCCGGTTACACGCCCTGGGACGTTAATAGCGACACGGAAGCGATGCTAGCTGTCAGCCTATTGGCGTGGCACATGATGACTCTGCTGGTCTACGTTGGCGCGTTAGGCGTTGTGGCGTGGTTGGTGAACCAAATGTGCGGCGAATTTTGCACAGTCGTCTCCATGGATGCAGAGGAAGCTGGTGACTTTCGTGAAGGACTCTTAAAGCGCTGCTTATGAAGTGACTGAAAGGTGATCCTGAAAGGGCTTGTTGGAGACGCGGTGACTGACGATAAGCTTTATTATTGCTGCAGGGAGAGACAAAATTTACTGAAGTGTGGGTGATGGGCTCAAGATAGGCTGGGGACCAGCCAATGAGCACCTCGTCATCCCCCTTCGTCGGGCGGCGGCCAGGCCTTGACTCCACGTGGCGTACTTGAACAGCAGGATTGCCAACAGCTGGTGCTGAGACCATGTGCTGGGCAGCATAACCTCCCTTTGCTTCACTGTAGTGGCTGTAAATCTAAGGCTTGCATGTTATTGGGTCAGTAGCTAGCAAAACCTCTCACTGCTCCACTCCAGTGATAGTAAATCTAAGGTTCGTATGGTATTGTGCCAGTAGCTAGCAGCGGAACATGCCCGTATGATGTTGTCGAGCTCAGTGCGTGGGGCAGCACACACCTTGCGTGACGTTGTTTATACAAAGGGTAATGTCCAGCTGTACAGCGAAGGACAGTGGAATGTGCGTTTCTGCAGAAAAGGTAAGGTTGTGGATTGTTGATTACTGAAGAATCGGCCTGGTAAGTGATTAAAAGGTGAGTTCAATGCCATCGCCTCAACTTCATTTGTGAACAACATGAGGTAATAATTAAGATATGCCATCTTGACGTGGTATTCAGGGAATCTCACACGTTAAGATAACTCAACTTTTGGAATATTTCGGGATATTAGGCCCAGACTTGTCACCGTCATCGAAGTACAACGTTTCCGCCCACCCATATTGGCAATGTTTGCAGAGTCTAAACAACTGTGGCCTGCATTTGATCATACGTGCCGGGCAATGAATTCTTGTATATGTCGCAAAGGCAAAAGTTGTCGGCGAAAGATTTCATTCTACATTCTAAAATTGATGGAGTGAAAATGGTTTCTTTTCATCCCACAACAATAAGCGTCACAAGGCTTGCTTGCACTTCCTTTCTTAAATACTCGGCGCTGGCCCCTTTTCATTCAAAAAGGCTATGTCACGCTGATGTCGTTTGAAACCAGAAAGTGCCGGGTGCGCTGCGATGATGAAATTAACGAAACGTGAGACAGATGGTGATCATTATTGCGGGGCAAAAAGACACCCTTTTTACTCTATTATCTCTTAGAGTGTATGATGCGGCTCCATGTCCTATACAACATATCACGCAAATGAGAAGCGGAGTGCTTCTCATTTGCGTAATACGAATACAAAGAAGAGTGCTTCTTAGCAGAGGACTTAAGCTACATCGAGTAAAGCAAGTAATGAAGACCAAATACCCCCTGTTTTTCAATTTAGACCAAAACCATTTAGACCAAAACCTTTCGACCGAAACATTTTGTACTGTTGACCTCTTCGTAACGGCGACCTGCGACACCCATTCACAACCCTTGACTGGATGACTTGGTCTGAGCTGCCCAACACAACCTCTCACTGCTTAAGAGAGGCATCACGCATGTTATCTTTTCTGAGAACGTGTCCATTGTGGTACCCGATCATATCGGTCTTTACCACGATAATGTCATGGCCATCGCCAACACCACCATGACTCAATTATAATGGTCCGCCGATGAGGACTATTATTGATCGCTGATCGAGACACTAGAAGTGTGTTTGTATCGTACCTTTCGCCACTATAATCACCGGTCAACACGATAAACGAGTTCGTACTTTTGTTCTACATTCGGTGCAGTCACCGTCTCGTGTGCCCAGCAGCTACTCCATTGATGCCGCCCTCAAAGACTAAAATGGCTCACATTTGTATTGCGATAGCAATAGGGTGAAAACTTTCAGCTGATTTTTGCCATCGCGATTGCCCTGATGTCCCGGATATGTAGAAGTTTGTATATATTAAAATACACAAACAAAAACAAATCGAAAGAATTCCAAGGCATAAACCGCAGATTCAGACCAGCGACCCATCGCTCTTCAGTGAGCTGCATTAGCCCACACCGCTAATACTGTCCATCCCACTAACGGCGAGCTATGTATAGACACCATTTGGCACTGGCTTACTGTCGATAGACTTAAAACAAGCATTCTTACACAAGGCATGTACTTTGCTTGGGCAAGCGATACATGCTTTCTCAAAACATTGACGTGACCGATGGCTTCATAAATGGAGGAATGGGCTCACTGAAGCACATACAGTTGATGTAAGGAGAATTCCAACATGTTTCTGATTCCACTTTCACTCTGAAGCAACCATAAAATTGCAGGTATCAAGTCCAGAATCATTTGGGAAGTTGCTGGTCCTGTCTTGCCTGTGAATTCGGTTCCCATCGAAATGCCTACCGCCACTATCACTTTACTCGGACAAGCTCCACTCGCTGACCCAGATGAGTCGTGATGACGCTTGTGCCGTTAAAACATGCAAAACTTCGTCGTCGCGACAGTGTACATCTCCCCAGGAACCTTGCGGACTGACTTAATGAACTACTTGCTCCACAACCATCGTATGATGTGCCGACAGGAAGTGCTGGTGATAGTCACTAGAGATTTCAACGTTAATGTACTTCAACGTGAGACCGAATGGCTTGTCCCGTTTCCCGATGCCGAACTTGAACTTCACCTCCTGTTGGACGTCAAGCAGTCAACTATTTGCACCAACGCCTTCTTAGATACACTGCGGCTTATGCATTACCGTCACTTAGAGTACAAAAAACCTTGTTCACATTTCACATGATTCCTAAATCTCCTAGCCTTACTTCGTATAACATCCCGATGTGTTGCTATCGCAATAATTGTTTCGGCCTTGATCTAAAACTGAGACGTTTTTTGTTCATTTTTTCCCTTGACGCGTTAAAGCATACTGGAATTATATTGCTGTTGAGGTACTATAGGGATACTAGTTGATTTAGGTCTGACGCCACTTTGCAGTTGGTAGTGCGTCGTTTTAAGTCTAGGACTTGTCGACCACGTGATATTAACATCTTCGCGAGACAGAGAGGCTGAACCGTCCTGCTTTTGATGGAGAGGGTTAACTCCCATCTTTAAGTATCGACACAAGCATGACTACTTAGTACAAGTAACAGTGATGTGTGGTATGTTGTATAGTACACAACTCTAAGCTGTATATAAAATGAAGGGAATTACTTGAGTCCCTCTTCAACAATTCTTAAGTGTTTGAATTTGTGCGTTGATTCATTACAGAAAGAAAGTGCAAATGGCAATGAAGTTCGCGCCTGCATGGTGGGATTTTGGCGTTGAGATAGAAAATGTTGCTTCTTGAAATATAGTATGCAATATTACATTGTAATATCAAGTTGACCTGCCCTTCGATTTTTCAGAAGTATTCGATTCACATTTGTTTTATTGGTGAAACGTTAGGTATAGTAGCTTTTTTTATTTTCGTTTCTTCAGTTTTCTTGACTTTATTACGCAACGTTTGTGGCGTACGGTCACATGTTTTTAAGTTACAGTAACTGATGTATACTTTCATGTATTCATATAACGTTGTTGAGTTCACTTGTTAGCTTGTATTTTTTCTGTTTTCGCGCTTCTTCAAGTGATTTTGTAATACTTCCTTACAGATGTTTTTAGCTAGAGGGGGGAGACTGTAGCTCGCACATAATACGCGTTCATTTAATAATATGTCATCCCCTTGACAGTTTGATAACAATGTGACTTCAGATCTAATAAACAGCACATATAATGCTTGAGGAATCGCTTGTGTCTCTTCATAGCTCTACAAGCCTTATGATGGAGTGTTACCGACTATCATAATCCAGTGTTCTAAATTAGAACGGAACAAATGCTAGTACAAGAGCAGTTTCAAATGCGAATGCATTTCTTAGTCAAGCTAGGTCAGCCATCCGGCACTGTACAGGGCGGTGTGCGCGAGCCGGCGGATGTTATCTCTCTGCTCTCACACTCTCTTCCATAGCAACAGCTGAGGGCGCGCGCTTATCCTCGCCCATAGCAACCGAAGCTTATGGTACAAGGGAGTGTAGGAGAAGGTAGGTACAGTGCTTCGCCGCTCCTTCTTTTGCCGTTTGCTCTCTCCCCTCTCTGCGACCCACTCTCCCGTCCGCTTGCACCACACTTCTCTTAGAAACCTTCTTCTTCTAACCACTACCACCCACCACCACTCTCGACCGTTCGCTGGCTGAGTGCCTCTGAAGAACATTCGAGATGCCGTTGTGAAACGCCAACGCCGAGCCGAGAATTCTGGCACCCCACTCTTCCGTCCGCTCACTCCTCACTCTCGACCGTTCGCTGGCTGGGTGCCTCTTAATTCGATGGCAGAGTCGGTGAAGGCGAATGTCTGATGGCAACGGCACTCTTTTTGGGCGCGAGAAATGCCTTTGCATTTCCTCGCGATTTCCTTCGGAGAGGAGGGGGGAGGGCATTTTTCGCTGTCTTAATTCATCTGTGTTTTTACTTCAGTAACTTGACGTAAATCGTGAGTGGGTCTGGGGGTTCGTAGATCCTTGTAATCAAGCTGGGGAAGACAACCATTGCGAGTGTCCTCTCTTGGGACGCATACCAACTTCAGCCATAATTCCTCAGCGTCGTCAGCCGCTGCATGAACGATTGGGACGGCATTCCTTGCAAGTGTTCAGCGTATACTGCGCTTCTCAAAAGAATGACAAAAATAGCATAGTAAATGCCGGTCTACTACCCAAAGGTTTATTATTAAGGCCCTAGTGAATATCAACCAAGTGTGCTTGCTGTAGTTACCCAATGGGTGTTTCGAAAAAGCTCTGAAAGGCCGCTATTCGAGCTTTCGCTGTGACTGTGCTGCGCCTTCCGCGCAGGCCTGGCGTTTTTCTTTTTTTTTTGCTTCCTTATTTCGTCTCTGATTTTACTTCAGCAACTTGGCGTATATCTTGAGTGGGTGAAGGGGTCTGGACATTCTTGTGATAAGGCTGGAGAGGACAAATCCCAAGAGGGGAATCCCAAGAAGGGAACCCCAAGAGGGAAATCCCCTCTTATGATTCAGTTTTAAAACATCACATATTTGCAGTACTTGACAGAGTATGAAGCATCCACTTTTGTTTAATGACTGATTTTTTCAGCATGTACTCATGGTCAATAACGCTTAGCTGTGTGAAATTATGGAAGTCTCAAAAGCCGCTCAACCGGCTCAAAGAAGACTGAATGAATATTACAATTAAATTTAAGATTGGACCCCAGGCTCATTTTTAAAAAAAGTGTATACGAAAGTATTATTTATTTCCTATGTAATGTAATCTGCAGACCGTATTTAAAAATCAAAGAGGCCGTTATGGTCTGCTTCGTGTTCTCCTGGGTGGTTTTCTGGATTTACGTTCAACTCCTAAAAGGCGAATCTTATGGATCCCCCATTTTTTCTTGACACTTTTAGTGCTCGCGTTTATTAAAACTTAAAGTGTCTGTTCTCGCCGTTACTGGGTATATCCATAAATTATTAATCACCTGTACACATACACGCCCGTGGTATACGTGTATCTGCCGTGCTTGTCTGGCGAAATGGGTTTGATGACGTATGCGACAGGACCAACACATTATTCGTGTCATGACCAGATAGCCGCATTCCTGAAACGATCTTACCCTCCCATACGAAATGTGGTTTACCCCAAGGTAAGGGGATAATTACAAGAACACTCCAGACGTGCGCTGATAGACAGATAGATAGCCCCGCCGCGGTGGTCTAGTGGCTAAGGTACTCGGCTGCTGACCCGCAGGTCGCGGGTTCGCATCGCGGCTGCTGCATTTCCGATGGAGGCGGAAATGTTGTAGGCCCGTGTGCTCAGATTTGGGTGCACGTTAAAGAACCCCAGGTGGTCGAAATTTACGGAGCCCTCCACTACGGCGTCTCTCATAATCATATGGTGGTTTTGGGACGTTAAACCCCACATATCAATCAATCAATAGATAGATAGATAGATAGATAGATAGATAGATAGATAGATAGATAGATAGATAGATAGATAGATAGATAGATAGATAGATAGATAGACAGACAGACAGACAGACAGACAGACAGACAGACAGACAGACAGACAGACAGACAGACAGACAGACAGACAGACAGACAGACAGAGACTCTCGAAGTACCTGCAGTGCTCAAAGAGATTGTTCGAATTTAAAACAAACAAGTACTGGCCACTGCCTCATTTTTTCACCCCTCCTCCACCCCGCCTGAACCCAAAGCCAAGGTATTCCATCGTTCTATCGTCCAATAGCTGAATTCTCCTCAGCGCTTCCACAGCAAAGTATTCGCCATATCCAGAGACTGTCATGCCGCCAAGCGGAAGTCGGGAGCGTCCTCTCAACGGTGGTCAGTCTGTGCTAGCCTCCGTGTTAACACGTTAGCAAGAAAGAACGCTACCACTATGCATAAATCTTGCATCAGTGAACAAACCAGATTCTCCGTGGCACAATAAACCTCATAACTTCTTATGGAACGCGAAGTTTTAGTGAAAATACATGGCAACTCACGCTTTCGACGATGTCCCTCAATGTACACAAATCAGCTTGGCAAGGTTTTCTGTAGCCAAGAGTGTGTGACATATTCAGTCGGAGTTCACCCTCTTTAGCATGCATATTGCATTCATCAGTGTTTTTGTAGTGCGTGAATTCTATAACATTGTACGCGGAAAGTCACGCGGGCATGCGATTTGCTTGAATCGGGCAGTGCTGCACCGCTTGTTTTTGCACGTTTGTTGACAGATGGCAGCACATGCATGCAATTTGCTTGTTGGCGGGATGGCGAAATGTTCCCTGGGCCAAGATAAACGTGGGGACGCACTGTTGTTGGTGTTGTCAAGTCGTTCGGTGAAGGGGATTCCTCAGATTGCTTTCATCCGTGATGTTCAAAGAAACCATCTTGACGACAAGAATTTTTCGCTGGACGTAGAAGGGCCAGAACGCACCGAAAGTGACAGCGATGGTCAACAAACAGCTGCTGACTAACAAAGAGCGAATTGTACTTCTCGTTCTCTGGTACGTTAATGGTCTTTCACGCTCATAAAGCACTTTGATTGTATTGAATTTATCATATCCTTCATAGAAATAAAAATAAAAGCTTATTTTTGTGCATTGCATGACGCGCAATTACTGTGGGTGTAAGACAGAGTTCAGCAGGCTTAGCGGGCTTACCAGGATGGGGAAATCTAAGTGCGCATGCGCAGTAACTTACCTGACCCGTACCGCTCACCGTGCGCACGATATTTTTCAGATTTAACGTTACCTCGTTAGTGCGATGTACGTAGTGTATATAAACATGGCGGCAATTTCGGGCGCCCGCTTCGTAGTGATTTTGCCGGACAGTTGAAATGTTCACCTCGTTCGCAGCAAACGACTGTTTAAAATGGCTTCGCTTGCCTTCAGTTAGCTTCGATGAGCGAAAATTGCGAATAAGCTAGCGTAATTTTTGATATAGCTTCCCATTTCGAACGCCTTCAGGCTTAACAAGAAGAGCTGTGTAAACAAATCGGCAACATGAATTTTTTCGCTTTTTGTGTGTGGTTCATATTTATCTACTTTCATTTCAACTAAAATGAACTTGTAACATTGCCTTTCGCGGTGACAGAGGCAGACATTTTCGTTTTCTTTTCTTTTTCACTGTTCTTTACTTGCTAACTCTGCGACAGCTGGCGCCACCATTCCAGCTGCAGCACGTAAACCACGTGCACGCTATCTCGCTAAACTATAAGACGCTATCATGCTAATGGTAAACTATGACTATCTAATGTGGAGCGCCGCATGCCGTCAACACGCTCGAGCTTGACCAGCGAGACGAAATAATTATAGCGGCGAAACGCGCAGTTAGGCTACAATCCATGCATATCTGCTAACTTCTCCTTACGACCATACATTCCGAATGGCATAGTTCAACGAAACTTGGCAGTTTCGGTGTTGCGTAAAGCGTGCGTGTGTATTCTTTCCGATATTTCGTATATCTATTGCGCTGCTCGAACCCGTGACATCTGAGTGCAATGAATGGCGCACGGCTAGAGTCGGAGCATGGTTGCGATACAAGCGCCACTTAATGCTTGTGTTCTGTTGAAGAATTATCTCAATGTTTCTGGCAGTCGAAATAATGGCGACGGTGGAATAGGTTTGCACACCGTCACCACGTAAGCATTCGGCCCCATGCAGCAGTGATGGCGATACTCGTTAGCAGCCTACTACTGCGGCAAATATGCCAGCCAGGTTCGGTAGATACGGCCTCGGAGCACCGTTCACCTCGGAACGCAGCACATACGTCAATTCTAGTCAGTGCAGTTTCCCGTAGCACGCACAGAATTTCGCAAAGCGTCGTACATGCACGGTAGCGGAGCTGAAATGTAACCTTTCACTCCGTGGCAAATGTCCGATTGGCAAGCTTCCATGGTTTCGGCGTATTGGTCTCACGTACATTTCAACGCAGCTCACGACTTTATTTGGTGAAGGTGACATGGTCCACACGTCTGCACCCTATGTTGTCAATTATAATGCGTTAGCATTGTCTAAAAGCACTGGTCATTCAGAAAGAAAAAGGAAAGAAAAGCGGAGATCACTAAGATTTGCTCAAGAAATATATTCTGGGTCGAAGCTCAATTCAATCGGTATCCAACTCGCCACAATCTTCGGCAACTAGCCAGCCACCCTCAGACTCAAGCTCATTAATTAGGCTATCACTCCCTAGGACTCACACTTACTGTGAATAAAAGGCTTGACCCAAATCCGAGTTATAAGCTGACCTATGTTGTTATCATCTGTAGTTCCTTTTACGTAATTTCATAGCAAACGTAAACTATCAGCGGCCGATACGAATCAGTGCTAGCTGGGTTTAGCCAGTTGTCGTAATAGGCGGGCAAATACGGCAGTCTGCAGCAACAGCCTCTAGCCATTCATTGACGACATTTTCAACAACATTTCTCCAGATGTAAACACCTTTAAAATGCTAGCAAACTATATTCTGTTGAATTGAAGACATGGCAGCTCACATCTGAAGAGCAGAGGTGATCAATTAAAAAAAAATCACCGACTCGAAAGCACGGGCAAACAGGCGCCGTCATAAAATGTGCACTTACACAACACTTCGGGTCAAAACATTGATAGCAATTAATAAGTGGACGTCATGGTGATGGTGTTAATGTAGCCGTATGCTAAAGTAATTGGCTTTGTGATTTCAGTAACAATAGTGCGCTACTTGAAGTTCTCGTCTGATAAAGGCGCGATTCGAAATGTCGCTTTTGCGCTAGGGCGTCGACTGATGCATAGGTCAAGGCATAAACGAGATGACAAGCTTTCAACTCGCTAGAGGGCATCTCAGTAGAAAACGTGTTGGTTTGGACTATTTTGTGGAGGTATCATTAGGTACAGCAGCCTACCAACGTATGCACGACGCTACTAAACGGCTGCTTGTTTGTTTAAGTGGTGGTATCCGTGATTATTCTGGAGAATAGTGGTTTCAACTGGGCAGGTGGCTTTAGACGTATCAAAGGCGGTTTTTACGCTCAATTTCTGCGTCAACCACATCGCACAGAGCCGACGTGTTCTCTGAAGGTGAGTAAGAGGGTCGTAGTGAGAAGCTAACGTGGTTGCTTGAGCGAGTTGTTACGACATGATTCACATAAAAAACAGCGCCAATAACGAGGGGCAAGACAAAAAAGGAGACAGACAGTGGCACTGCCGCTGTCTGTCTCCTTCTTTCTCTTGTCTCTCGTTATTGACGCTGCTTTTTATGTGCATCGTAGTGAGAAATTTATTTCTTCGGATGGTGGAAGTCAA